>NC_048220.1:4986278-5009736 GCF_002007445.2 Ailuropoda melanoleuca
GGCTGTGGACCCTGACCCCCAGCTCTCCAAAGGGAGAGGCTCAAGCTGTTCTCCTGGATTCATGAAGGCTTCACTATAGAAAAGTGCTTCTGACATGCCTAGGGCTAGAAAGTTTCTCAAAAGAAGCTCCAAGGGATTTAAGTGGACATTTTAAGTCATGTGGAGGCGAGGGTCAATTAAAAAAAAAAAAAGTTCCCATCTAAATTTGCAAACTTGTTGGTACAAACAAGTCAAAGGCAATTTTCTTCACAGAATTAGCAGCATGGAGGATCTTGGGTTATCCTTTTGTGCTTATATGTCTCTTCATCTTTCTTTTTTTTAAAAGAATTTGTTTATTTGAGAAAGAGAGAGAGAGCACGAGCAGAGGAAAGGGCAGAGGAAGAAGCAGACTCCCCACTGAGCAGGGAGCCTGATGCGTGGCTCGATCCCAGCACCCTGGGATCATGACCTGAGCCGAAGGCAGACGCTTCACCGACTGAGCCACCCAGGCGCCCCTGTCTCTTCATCTTTCTTGACCACACACACCACTACCACCACCACCACCCCAGGGTTTCCTAAGATGTAGAGAGACCAAGTTCGGACTCTTATAATTTGGGGGACCTTCGCCAAGGGTCAGAGGAGAAAGCAAGGGCCAGGCTGGAGAGAGAGAGGAGGAGGCCAATAGATTTGGCATCAGTGGATGTCCCAGAAGGCCAGGCCACCGGGTGGGGCCTTGGGTTGAAAGACGAGGCCCTGGCCAAACAGGGGCAGGTGCAGAGGGGAGAAACTGAGGCACGCACTGACTGATGGGTCCTCAGCCCAGTCATGTTCAGGCTGTGCAGTACAGAGTTTCCTTTGGGAAGCCCAGATCCTACTGTCATGGGTGATTCGGGGCCCCTGTCAGACATCCGATGGGCTTTCTTCCTCACTGTCATCGTATTGGGCTGGGTGGGCTCCCGTGATCTGGGCAAATGGTACAGAGCGTTCTGCCACAACGTGGGCAGGGTTTGTGGTAGAGCCTAAGACTGATCTTGCCAGCCCCGTGTCGTCACTCAGAGGCGCCCTGGCCCTTGTGTTTGTTTCGAAAGCGTCTTGAATCCCTGTTTCTCTAAACATCAGAAGTTAAATAGGATCTTCTGTGCCCCATCCATTAAGACTGAGAGGAAGCTTTTAAATTCCCCTGTGCCCCAATCTCTGTCCTTGTGTCTAGGGGCAGGGCCAGGCTTCCTGGGGGATCATCGTGGACCCCACACCGAGAGGGGCCCCTCCTTTGGGTCAATGGCTCTGCTCTCCCCATCTTAAATTCTTAATAGTTGTAGCACAAGGGGACCCCACATTTTTATTTTGCCCTGAACCCCCCCCCAATAAATTACATAGCTGGTCTTCTCTGGAGATTTCAGTTGAAATTATTATTATCCCATTATTATTTTTATGTCTCAAAAATGTACTTGACATTTGCATTTCATCTTCTAACTCAATATTTATAGCAATCATTTGTGCTTCTTGCTGGGGTTTGCTGCCAGTCTAACCATAAGAGAATGTTGGATCACAAACAACTTTTTAAAAACCGTGTGCATATTGTAGGAGAGGAGAAACTATAACACATACAGGGACCCATAATCAAGTTGCAGGGTGGGGGTGGGGCGTTCACAGGTGCACAAAACCCATCTTCCATTGAGCAGATCTGGTACTGGGTGACCTGTGGGTACCAAGCCCATGCTGACCACGGGGATACAGAGAGAAACACAGTACAACCCTCTAGAAACCCCTTGTTTAATGAAGTGTTTTTCAGACATTTGAAGCCTCAGCTCATAGTAAGACATAAGGAACTCGGTACATATACAGATAGACATCCATAGAAGAGTGAAAATGATAGTTTCGCGGAACGATGTGCTTTCTACGTATGGTGCATTCTATTTTCTCTTCTGATTTTATTTCACTTTCTAAAAATGCTGGTTGATTCCACAACCCAGTAGCTTCCATTTTAAAAGCACTGCTGTGATGGGAGAGGCGGATATATAAGCAAATTAGGATATTTTGAGAAGTGTGATAACACATAGGGGTGGTGTGGACTTTTCAGATGAAGTATTATTTGCTCTGAGTCTTGGAGGTTGGGAAGGACTTGACCAGATGAAGAAGCTGGCCGTGGTAACGAGCCGTTCCAGACGCAGGGACCACGTATACACTTGGGAAAAGCTGCAAATTCCGTGGGGCTCCGGGATTTGGGGAGAGGGTCCTAAGAAAAGCAGATCAGCCTACGGCAGAAAGCTTTGCATACCAGGCAAGGAATTCGTTCATCGTCCTGTGTGAGGTTTTTTAAAAAACAGTTTTATTTGAAGTATACAGTTGACCCTCGAGCAGCATGGGTTTGAACGGCGTGAATCAACTGAGGCACAGATTTTTGTCAATAAATACATGTATTTTCTCTTCCTTATGATTTTCTCAATAACATTTTCTTTTCTCTAGCTTACGTTATTGTAAGAACAAAGTAGATAATACATATAATACGTGTTGATCGACTGTTCATGTGAGCGGTAAGATTTCCCATCAACAGTAGGCTATTTGTATTAAGTTTGGGGTGAGTCAAAAGTTATATGTGGATTTTCAACTGCATGGGGGGGTCAGGGCCCCTAACCCCGAGTTGTTTAAGGGTCAACTGTGATTTATACACCATAAAACTCACCCATTGCGAGTGTACATTTCCATGACTTTGAGTACGTCCATATACAGTTGTGTAACCACTACCATGATCCAGTTTTATTTAGAACCTTTCCATCACCCCAGAAAGTTCCCAGTGCCCATTGCCAGTTATTCCCCACTGCTTTCCCCAATGCCCGGCAACCACCGATCTTTCTGTCTCAATTTGTCTTTTCTAGAAATTTCATACAAATGCCATCACAGTTTTTGAGTCTGGCTGCTTTTCCTTGGTATCACGTTTCCATGGCCCATCCATGCTGTGGATAGTAATATTCCATTGATTGGACATATTGCAGTGTAGCCAGTATACATATATGCATATGTATATGCGTGTGTGTGTGTGTGTGTGTGTGTGTGTGTGTGTGTGTATGCATATTGGCCCGCCAATGGACATTTGGGTTGTCTCCAGTTTGGTGCTTCTAGGAGCATTTGTGGACGTATGTTTTCATTTCTCCTGGGGCGATCCTAGGAGGGTAATTTTTGCATCAGGTAGTAAATATGTGTTTAGGAGTACCTGGGTGGCTCAGTCAGTTAAGCATCTGCCTTCAGCTCAGGTCATGATCCCAGGGTCCTGGGGATCGAGCTGCATTTCGGTCTCCTTGCTCAGCAGGGAGCCGGCTTCTCCCTCTCCTCTACCCGCCCCCCCCCCGTTCATGCTTTCTTTCTCTCGCTCTCTCGCTTTCTCCCAAATAAATAAATAAATAAAATCTTCAAAAAAAAAAGATCTCTCCAATTGCAGGGTGGGGGTTATCTCTGAAGGACAGGGAGAGGGAGATATCATGGGCAGATGGAGGGGACAGAGCCACAGAGCACTTCTCAGACTGGCTGAGTCACACAGTAAGTGGGAGAGAGAGAGAGAGAAGACAGGGGTCATCCGGCAGCAAGATTTGCATCTGGACCGAGATAGTGGTGCTGAAGCCTCTTGCCTGTCTCGGGTTCCTATCAAATGAGGCCAGCTCACCTCTCCTGTGCCCCCCGGGGTCATTCCCAGATCCGTTGAGGGAAGTGGTTCACAGCTCTGGCCGCACATATGAATCACCCAGGAAGCTTTAAGAGCGCCTGCTGGCCAGTCCTGGTGTCATTGCTCTGGGGGACGCACAGCCCAGACGTGGAGAGGCTCCAAGGTCCAGGGGAACTCCAGTATGCACCTGGAGAAACTGCACTCCTGGGCACGGCCACCCACTCGACCACACGCTGCAAACCCCTAAGGAGTTTGACAAGCTGCGGAAGCCTGCCTCCCACCCAGAGCTTTGGGTATAACTGGGAAAGGATGAGGCCTGACCACCAGAACTCTTCAAAAATCTCTCCAGGTGATCATCACGTGTGGCCAGGTTGGAGACCCCCGGCTCTGGGCAGCTCATTTGGACCAAAGAGTTCATTCTGAGCACAGCTCCCCCACCCCCAGCCTTTCCGAGACTGAGAAATGTTTTTTTCCCCCTTTTGAAAAGGCGCGGATCATTTTTCCGAAGTATTTTATACTACATGTTGTGAAAAAACAAAACCAGATTCCAGGGCACATGCTCTATAAATCCATCTGGCTTACATAAAATATTTATAAATACAGATACAGAAGGAATTTAGAGCTCTTCATGGGTAAGGAACGGGCGTGTTGGCTGTACGTGGCCGGCCCTGAGGTCTACACGGCACACGTGTGCTCAAACACAGAGCAGACGCACGCTAAGCTGAGTCCCTGTGGGTAAAACAGTTTATTTCACTGGGACCCCACTGGAAGGCTCACCGATGCATGCTTTTCTGGCCCGAAGAGTTTCCGATGGGAAATTCAATAAACAGAACAATGGCTCACACACCTTTCTGTTCGCCCAGGTGTTTGGCATTTGCACATTCCTGCCCGTCGTCTTTTTTTTTTTTTTTTAAGATTTATTTATTTATTTATTTATTTATTTACTAGACAGAGAGAGACAGCCAGCGAGAGAGGGAACACAAGCAGAGGGAGTGGGAGAGGAAGAAGCAGGCTCATAGCGGAGAAGCCTGATGTGGGGCTCGATCCCGGAATGCTGGGATCACGCCCTGAACTGAAGGCAGACGCTTAACGACTGCGCCACCCAGGCGCCCCTATGCCTGTCTTTTAACTCTTGCAGCAGGAACTTGAGAAGCAGGCCAGAGCCAGCTTTGTTTTTTAAACTTGGGCTGTTTCAGTAAGTGCCCTGGCGTATTAAATTCTCTAGGTGCCGTTTGCATTCTTCAGCGGAATGCCTTAATCCTCTGGTATGGACCAGAGCAGAGTCTCAGGGTAGAGGCAGGTGCCACGGACGAGCCTTGCCTCTGCTTGCCTTCAGCCCTGGTCCTCTTCCAGGGGATTATCACACTTGGGCTGAGATTTTTCGAGGCCTTGGGTCAACTTCGGGTTTATTCACTGTGGCCATCAGGTACCTCTGAGCCCAGAGTGGGCGCTTAGACCAGGCATGGGGAGCTGGCACTTGGCTGAGGTCCCTCCCACCCCTTGATGGCTGGGGGCCCTGGGTCCAGACTCTCAGCTCCCCCAGGTCTGGGTCGGCTTCTTGACTTCTGTTCCTTGGCTGGTGAACATGGGGAAGGAGTTGATACTGGCCCTGATGGAGACATAGGACTGGCCTTAGGGGGGCCAGATGAGGGGTGGGGGAGCATGCGACCATGACAGAGGGAATCCAGGTAGACAGCGAACACCTTAGGGGTCTGGTCCCTCAGAACTCAGACCGGGACCCAGGGCCATAGGCTCGGCGACTGGATTCAGTCCCGGGTGGAAAGGCAAAAGACAGGTCACAGGTCATGCCAGGCAGGTGGGGCCCAACTACAGTCCCACCAGGGACACTGAGGCAGAGGCCAGGAGTCCCACACATTTATTCATGCACTGCAAGCAATTTGGCATGAGGCTTATGCTGGGCCCCACAATGCCACAGAAGTGGGCCGCCTCCTGGTGCCCACCTGCTCCTGGGCTCAGAGCTCAGTTCCTCACCTGTAAACCCTGCCCGGGCCTGTTCCATCCAGGTCAGACACCACCTGCTACCTCCCACCAGGAATGCGATGAAAGAGTGAGATGGTACTCCACGGAGGTGGACAGCGGGGACATAAGAAGATTATACTGGGGGACAGATGTCCTGGATTCAAGTGCCTCGTCTACCACTGTCAACACTGGGGGAGGGAGACAGATGGGAAACAGGAGTCTCCAGGACCTGAGGCCCTAAAAGTGTTCTGTCTACTGTGCAGTCCACACACCGCTCTGCAACTTTGACAGGCATAAGGAACCTCTATGACCCTCGGTCTCTTCCTTTGCAAAGTAGGGGTCTCACCCCTCAAGGACTGAATGAGTTGAACGTTGCCAGGAGCTTGGCACCGTTCTACACAGATAAGTCCCCGATAAATGTTAGCCTTTGGTTCTGTGCCCTGGGCAAGCAGGCGGACTGAGCAGTGAGCACAGTTCATCTTTGGGTCCCACCTCTCTGCTCGGAAAGGACAGCTTCGTTGGGTCACTGGAGGCTGCCTGGTGACACCATACTTGTCCACCACTCTGGTGCCTTTGGTCTCAGGCAGCCCTGGGGCATCCTTGATGGACGTACATTTCGGGAAAAGCAAACAGGGGGCTTCTAGATGGTTTTTTACCACAGATGGTGCCCTGTGCATTCTCTGACACACAGCATCCCCACCCACCCTGCCCTCCTTCCCTTCCCACCGTGGTCCCCTCCGCTGGGGCCCTTCCAGCCACGCCGATCCCCCTCTGCCCACACCCTGTGCCCTCTCGTTGTCCCTCCCACAGCCTCGGCTCTGAACACCAGCAGCCTCCTTACTGGTCTCCCTGCCTCCCCATCTCTCTCTCCACACCGTCAACACAACTAAACACCAGGCAGCTGAGTTTGGAGCTCTGAAGCCTCTCCCTCCACCCCACTTCTGCGGCTGTCCTGAATGTGTATTTTTACCAGTCACTCATCACGCGCTCCCCCCTTCATTCACGATGACCTCTGCCAGAAGGCCCTGCCCTGTGCCCAGAGCATCATCCTTCGAGGCTCTGATGAAACATCAGCGGCTCTCAGAAGCCGGCCCTGATGCCCGGGCCGAATGAAACAGGCTCTCTGTGTCCTCTCGTAAGGCCTGGCCCATTAGCATGCTGTTTCCAATGGCCTGCTCGATGGCTGCCTCCCCCGCTGTTCCGTGAATATATCCAGGGCAAGCGTCATATCCTATTATTAACAAAAACAACAATAAAAGAATGGCAGTCAGCATATTCCGTGCTAATTAGGTGGCAAGCATTGTACGAGGGCAATTCTCCTACAAGGGCTGATTCATTCCTGCGGCAGGGCCAGGAAGTTGCAGGGGGCTGGAGGCGGAGACCTTCCCCAGGGGCCGCCCCCAAAACACACCATCTAAGTGAAAACAGTGCCCTGATATGCAACGGTGGCTCCCACCTCACCGCCCTGAAATTGGATCGCCTCCCCACCCTCCCCCGCATATGCTTTTCTGAATCAGAAACTGAAGCAGCCAGGGAAGCCAAGGAGATGGGTCCTATCATTATCCAGTTTTACAGATGGGGAAACGGAGTCTGAGAGAGCTCAGTACCCGCCCACCAGGTCACCTGGCAGAGCCGGGACTGGGACCCCACGGTCGGAATTTGGGGGCCCTCCCTGCCTTTCTGCATGCCCAGCTCTGAGTTTGGCACCTGGCTCAGCTCTGCCGGATTGAGGGTCGAACTTGGGACTCCTGAACCACCTACATACCGTTGAGGGTCACCGCAGACCCCAGCGGAGGCAACCCCGTGCCCCGGGCTCTGTGTCTGCAAATGACAAAGTCAAAGTGAACTCTAGCCAGGGACGTAATTCAGCTCAGAGTTCTTGTCCTCGCCCGCTCACCCCTTTCCACTTCATCTGGTGATTAAAAGGGAGGGGGAAAAATACAATACACGCCACCCCCAGGGGTCCGGGGCTCCAAGATCTGGTTCCAGAAACAGAAAGGTTACTTTATTAGCTGTCACAGAAATTTTCACTGTGACCCCGAAGTAATTTCCCCAGAGAGAGGCAAATCTCCAGGAGCCGGGAACGGATGGAAAGATTATTGCTTACCCTGCTGGGCAAGCAGCGTCTGTATCCGGTGCTCTCTCGGAGTCAAGCGAGCTGCTCTGGATTGGTGCCTACCCCCTCCCTAGACAGCAGAGGCTCCTGGGAAAGGCGCAGTCCAGCGGCAGCCGGTGGCTTGGGTCAGTGCTGGGGTGCCCTGCGTGAGCCACACAGGGTGCCAGACAGACGAGACTGTTCCGAAAGAGGCCAGGAGCTCTGAGATCAAACTGGGTTTGAATCCCAACTCTGTGGCCCTGAGAAAACTGTACCCTCTCCCTACCCCCCCTTCAACACCCTCAGCTGAGGAATGGATGTGGGGGTGAAGCCCCTGGCCTCCAGAGGGCACAGTGCTGCTGGACCCGAGGTCCCTGCCCCAAACTGCCCTCATGAGGTCCAAAGCGAGGTCTCCAGGCCTCCGGGAAGACTTGCTCTGGGCAGAGGCTCAGCCTGAGCCACGTGGGCTGAGCCCCATCTCTGGGCCCAGCAGCCTCTGCGAGCCTCACCCCACCTCACCGTTTAACAGATGAGGACTAAGGTTCAGAGATGGGAGAGTCCCCACCAGCCACATAGCTGCCACAGGGCATAACCCAACGTTCAAGTCCCGGTCCGGGCATTTCACTCGACTCCCCTAGGGTGTGGGGGGCCATCCTGGTGGGACCGCGTGTGGCCTGTCCTGAAGAGGGAGACTCGGGGCCAGGGAGTGTGTGACAAGGAGGTGCCCCAGGAGGCTGAAGAGCTCCTTGAGAAACAGCATAACCTGCTACTTTCCCGTGGTGTGGGTGGTGTGGCCTTGGGTGGGAGTGCATGACATTGGGCCACTACTTAAGCTCCGCCAGCCTTGATTTCCCCATCTGTAAAGCAGGAAGGATAATAGCACTTGCCCTCTGGGGGGGGGGTGGATGGGAGGCTGTATCAGTCCACTGGGCCACAATGATGGAGAACCACAGACTGCCTGCTTGACATATGTGTGTCCTCAGTTCTAGAAGCTAGACATCCCAAGGCCAAGTTGTGGGTGGGTTTGGTTTCCTTTCTTCTTGGCTCTCAGATGGCTGTGTTCTCCCTGTGATTTTACATGGGCTCCTCTCTGTGCTCGTCTGTGTCCCGATCTCATCTTGTGAGGACAGCAGCTGTTGGATTAGGGCCCACCCTAGTGGCCTCATTTCAATTTTGTTACCTCTCGAAAGGCCTGGTTTACAAATACTGCCACATTCTGAGGTCCTGGGAGTGGGACTTCAATATATGAATTTTGGGGGGACACAGTCGAGCCCATATGGAGGGTTAAATGAGGGGAGAGTGTGCTGTAATGAAAAATAAATATTTGGTCTTTGTCCCTGGTTCCTGGCACACAGCTCCTTAAAGTCTCAGAATCTCGAGTAATAAGAGTCTTGTATGCTAGTGAAATGGCTGGTGTCTGGGGGCCCCCAGAGAGCTGCGGGGTGGGGGCAGGTTGCCAGAAAGACCAATCCATGATAACGGGCTTGGAACTTTCAGTTCACTTCCTCCCCCCGCCCCCCCAACTCCAGGGCAGGAAGAGGGCCGGCCATTGAGTGTCATCACCAATGGCCAATGATTTCATCAGTCACACCTACTAAGAGAACCTCCATAAGTCCCCAAAGGATGAGGGTGAGTTTGGAGAACGTCAAGGTTGGTGAGCACGAGGGACAAGGTTCAGAGACGGGAGCGTCCCCTTCCATGCCAGGAAGGTGGCACACTCCAACTCCATGGGGACAGAAGTTCCTGCTCTTGGGACCTCTTGGAACCTCATCCTCTGTGCCCCTCCATCTGGCTGCTCATCTATATCCTTTCTAATAAACCAATAAACATAGGGAAAGTGGCTTCCTGTGTTCCGTGAGTTGTTCTAGCAAATTATGAGACCTGAGGAGGGGTTCATGGGAACCCCCAGTTGATAGCCAGTTGGTCAGAAGTTCAGGTGGCCTGCTGCTTGCAGCTTGTGGGACTGAGCCTTGAACCTGTGGGGTCTGTGCTAATTCCAGCCAGTGAGCATCTGGATTGGATTAAATTGTGGGACCCCTAGTTGATGGGGGAGAGTTGGAGAAGCGAGTTTGGAAATGACACCACGTGTTGGGTGTCAGGAGGGGAAAGGACCTCTCCGAGAGTGAAAAGCTCAGGACACCTGAGCTTTGATGGTCTCAGCAGCCCAGGGCCAGGGGTGTGGGGTGGGGAGTGGTGACCGTCCTTCAGATCTGAGTTGACAGTTGGCTGGTGGGTGAGGGGGCCTGTGGGGAGGCGCTAACGACCAGTGCAAGAAGGGTAAGGGTCCCAAACAGGGCAACAGAACAACAGAAGTGGGGGGTCTATGCCCAGGTTTGCGCTGGAAGAGCAGGAGAGAAGGCAGGTGGACAGCCGGGAGGGGCTTGGGCCTCGGTTGTGCAGGTGGGATGTGGGCCCCAGAGATTCTTCACATGCCTGCGTCCTTCTTCCTTCCCCTTCTGCCCAGCATCTTATTCCTCCTTCCTGGCATGCCTCTCTTTAGTGGGCGAGTGACTTCAGGCCTCACTGGGTACAAATCCACAAACCCAGCTCTGGGTGTTTGCGAGCACGAGTCAGTGACCCTGCCTCTGTGCCCTCCACCTCTTTTCTGTTGCGCTCTGATCCCTGGGGACTGACCCCAGCAGGCTGTGTGCCCTTGCCCTGGGGTCTCCTGTCTTTCCCTCTGGTTTCAGCCAATGGGATCGCAGGTGGGAATTAGAGGGCGGGATGATGGGAAAAGCCGGGGCATTTCTCCCCGTCCCTCTTGCCAGGAGCCACATCGCTGTGGCTGGTCCAGCTTCTGTTGGTGGCTCAGTCCCTGGGCTCCTGTAACAGGGCCTCTTCTCATTTGTCGCCCCAGCCTAGGGGGTAGGAGGAGCTTCCTGCTGTTGCTAAACTTGGGGTTATTTTAACCGTCCTCGAGTTGGCTGCTCGATTCCCCCAGCACCTGTGTAACTGGCCCCCTGCCTTAAACTCTCTGTGTTGTAAATACCTGTGTTCCTTCCTCTTGTCTTAGTTCGACCCTGTCTGCATGAATAGATGTCAAGATTTTTTTCTGAAGCCTTCACAGTAAAAGGACAGTGTTCTAGAAGTTACCGTGAAAGGCTCTGCGTGATTAATTGCAGCCACAGTCCTGCCACGCTTAAGGAAGGGCCACTGTTTGATTCCAAGACCTTAAAAGCATGTTGCAAATGTCCTCTTCTCTCCCAGCCGGAGTTTTCAGCTGCTTACACGTCTCATCAGAATTGGCACTCAAGTGTCTTGTTTCTCGCGGGCTTCCGAATGCTCTCTGTTCTCTGGCTGCAGAGAGTTTTGGTGAAAGACGTTTCCCCCAGGCCACGGTGAGCCTCAGCGGGAGTAGCCATGGACACCTTTGAGAGAATCCTTCGCGCCTGAGAGCTTTCGTGGTTGGCAATTATCACAAACTCGGTGGCTTAAAGCAACCATGTTTCCTCTCTGAAAATGCTAGAGGCCAGAAGTCCAAAATGAGTTTCACGGGGTTAAAATGAGGGCATCAGAAGGGCTGGCTCCTTCCAGAGGCCCCAGGGGAGAACACATTTCTGGCGTCTCCCGACTCCTGGTGGCCGCCGGCATCCTCAGCTTGTGGCCATGTCACTCTGGTCTCAGCTCCATAGTCACGTTGCTTTCTCTTGTCCCCCTGCCTCCCTCTCATAAGGACATTCGTGGTCATTCTTAGGGATAATTCAGAGAATATTCCATCTCAAGAGCATTAACTTAATCTCATCTGGAAAGTCTCTTTTATCCATTTTGGGTGACACCCACAAATTCCGGGCATTAGGACAAGGAGAGCTCTGGGGGCCACTATTCAACTGTGTTCAACCATAGTGCCTTCCAGAACTTTCTTTGTGTGAATAAGCCTCTGCCCCCCAGAATAAGCTTTCCAAAAACCAGCTCCAACCAGGACATACCCCATGTGTATGAGCTTCACAGACCAGAGTCTGGGCCCCACCCTGCAGGTGCGCCCGCGGGCCTTCCGGGCAGCTTTCCCACAGCTCCTCCATCACCCACACCCTTGGCTCTCCCACTTACCTTCCGTAAACTGACCGTACACTTTCTGTGTCCTTGCTCATGCTGGAGCTGCTGCCTGCGTTCCCGTCTCCCTCCTCCGCCTGGAGCGTTCCGTTCATCCTTCAAGGCCCATCTCCACGTCACTCTCTCCCACGTCTCCCTGCCCCGCGCTCCCGTCTCTGGGTCTGTGCTAACACGCCCGTCACGGTAGTCTTGACTGATTAGACACCCCTGACTCCCCGGGTAGGGACCTGCTCCCTCACCTCTGACCTCACCTTACCTGGCGACTCCTCGTGAGCACAAGCACGAATGAAGGGTCACAACCTGGGTCTCAGGGCCCAGGACGCAGCGGACACTCGGGGAACGCGACCTGTGTGGAGTCGCGCACACAGACCATCTCGTTCTCCTTTCATCCGAAGGCCGTATTTCCCAAGGTGCCGTTTAAAGGAACCGTGGAATTCTCTTGGTCTCCTTCCTCCACATCCTGCCTGGAGATCAGGAGCAAGCCTGTGTGTTCCTCGCACACTCACACCCATGTGTGCTCACACGTGCGGACAAGCCAGGCGGGTGACAGCCCTGAGGAATAGATAAAGCTCACCTTTAAAAAAACAACACAAAACAAAACTGCTCTTCTTTCTCTTTTCTTCCCAGCTCCCATTTTGTCCTTTCCAAGGGACAGTGAACCCTGGGGATGGGATTGCCACACATGCGCGTGGAAAATTGGAATCCATTTCTGGAATTCTTGGCAACGGTGATGGAATTCCAGTCGCGAGAGGCCCTGAGCGTGGGGGCCCTGGTGAGGTCACCTGTGTGTCTTTATTAACTGCGTGCAGAGAAGAAATCCTTTATGGGGAAGAAATCCCATCCTTGTATTCACAGAAGGTCCCCCTGACATCAGTGTGGAAACGGGCTGGGGGAGACAGTTGGGGGGCTTTGCATGACCCGGCAAGAGACCAGGTGGCCCCACCAGGAAGACAGGGGTCAGACTGGAAATCTGGGGGTGTCCCCAGCATGGATGACCCATGGGCCTGGAATGCCATGAGGCTCAGATCAAGGGAGCGGAGCAACTTTCTCCAGAGGAAGGGAGGAGAGAGGTACTTTACTTTTGGGGTGTCAAAGGGGGAGCTTGAAGCATGGTGGCAGGAATGCCGGGCTTGAGACACGCAGGCTTGGGAAGGCCCAGCTCTGCCCTTTGTCACACCCCCTGGGGTGCATGTCCCCCACCCCTGTCTGTAGAATGGGGACACCACCCAACGCCCAAGGCCATATCTGAGGCCAGGGGCTGCTGGGCTGGAAGCGTCTGCCTCGGCAGCCGCCGTCGGGCAGACAAGGTGTTAAAAAATCCAGATGCAGACCCTGGTTCAGGAACAGAATGAGTCCTTGAAATAAAGCGCCACAGACCAAGAGAGTGACAGTGTCCTGGGGGAGCAGGAGACATCCTGTCCCCAGACCAGCCTCAGCTCACAAGCTGGGCACTGACATAATGAGGTCAGGAGAAATGGCTGCTGTCCTGGTTCTGGGGCCGCAAAGGCCTGGATGCTGAGCAGAGACACCATCCCGTGGGCCGGGCTGTGGTGCCCTGAGGTGGCTCCTGAATACAGAGCCCAGGCCGGAACATTCCGTCGGTCCTCTTCACAAAGACTGCTGAGGAACAGAAAGGGGCCGAGGCCCCGGAGGCCGTCCCTGGTTCCCTGTCCCTGCCAGGGTGGCGGGGGGGGGGGTCACAGGCCCCACACGGAGCTTGGCATGTGCGTGTCCCCGCTGGACTCCAGGGCCAAAGCACCGAGGCCCCAGCACATAAACACAAAGCCACTTGTCCCTCCCGAGAGAATTCGTGGTTTCTTTGCAGAAACTACTGAAGTTTATGTTCAACTTTTATATCATGACTCCATGTAATTAGGTTTAATTGCCTGGAGTTTTGGAAAAATAATGAGAAACTTGGAGGGCTATTGCTCATCTCGTCCCGGCCCCGCAGTGTCCTGTGGGTTGAGGTTTCTAACAAGAAAAGTCTCTTGAATGATTTTTGGTCTAGGACAGCTTCTCCTTACGCTTGATCCCTTCAGTTTGAAAAACAAAAGAGCTGGGGCGCCTGGGTGGCTCAGTTGGTTAAGCGTCTGAGTCTTGGTTTCCGCTCAGGTCATGGTCTCAGGGTCTTGCAGCCGCAGGCTCCGTGGTCAGTGGGTAGTCTGCTTGAGATTCTCTCCCTCTCCTTCTGCTCCTGCCCCTCTCACGTGCTCACGTGCATTCTCTCTCTCTCTCAAATAAATAAAATCTTAAAAAATAAATTAAAAAGGGAAAGAGCTGGCCCAGGGGTCCCTCTGGTTCCGGCAAGAGAGGCCAGTGTCAGCTACCTTCTCGCCTGGATGGAAGTCAGCCTGAGAAGCCAAGGCTGCTCTCCCAGCACAGGTGGTCGGTCTCCTCCGAGGACTTGTGATTCCCCCTTACTCTTCTGCTACCTGAGATCAGAGGCAACTGAGAACACAAGACAGACTTGTCAGGAGTCCGAATGCCTGCTTGGCCGCTGGAAAGGCTGGGCTGGAGGGAAGGGCTTGGCCCTGGGCCCAACAGGCTTCCTGGCACTCCTTCCCTGAGTCCAAGCTGTGTGGTCCCAGAGGGTGACATGCAGACACCCACTTGGCCAGCTTTTGGTGGGTCGTAGCCATGCCTCCTCAAGGGCCTGGGACAGTGAAGACACTTGTGCCCATACAATGGGAGGCCACAGGCCACAGTGGCCCTGTCCTACCCCAACTGCCGGCCCTAGGCACCATTCCCATTGCCACATGGAGGGTGCAGTGAGGGGGTAGGAGATGGCAGACAGTTTCTTCCCAAAACTTGTGGTCAAGGCCAAGATGGGTAAGTGGGCAGGGGGAGAGAAGGGTCTCCCTGCATGGCCCTGGGACATGGTTAATGCCCAGGACACTTGTTGAATTGAGTTATAATGGACACATTATATTAGTTTCAGGTGTACGACCTAATGATTTGATATTTGTCTACAGTCGACCCTTGAACAATGAGGATTTGAGCTGCTTAGTTCCACTTACATGTGGATTTTTTCAATACATATACATACAGCACTATAAGTGTGTTTTCTCGTCCTTGATTTTCTTAACATTCTCTTTCCCCCAGTTTAGTTTATTGTAAGAATAGCGTATATAACACATAAAATATATGTGTCAATCATAATGCAGTGATGGGTACGGCTTCTGGCCAACAGTAGGCTATTAGTTAAGTTATGGGGGAATCAAAGGTTATATGTGGATTTTCAACTGCACGAAGGGTCAGTGCCCCCAACCCCTTATTCAAGGGTCAACTGTATGTTGCAAACGATCACCACAATAAGTCTGGTCAATATCCATCACTACACTGGGCGCCTGGGTGGCTCAGTCGGTTGAGCGTCAGACTCTTGATTTTGGCTCAGGTCATGATCTCTGGTCTTGAGATTGATCCCCTATCCGGCTCCGTGTTCAGCAGGGAGTCTGCCAGAGATTCCCTCGCTCCCTTTCCTTCTGCCCCTCCCCCCCACTTTCTCTTAAATAAATAAATAAATAAAACCTTCTAAAAAATGCAGGTGGGGGGCACCTGGATGGCTCAGTCAGTTAAGCATCTGCCTTCAGCTCAGATCATGATCTTGGGGTCCTGGGATCAGGCCCCATGTCGGGCTCCCTGCTCAGTGGGAAGCCTGCTTCTCCATCTCCCTCTGGTCCTCCCCACGCCTTGTGTTCTCTCTCTCTCTCTATCTCAAATAAATAAAATCTTTTTTAAAAAGTCTTTAAAAAATAAAAAAGAAATTTAAAAAAAATTTTAAATGCAGGTGGGAGTCTCTCTCAGGGCTGACCCCTCATCACCTGCCACCCTTGCTTCCAGTTCTTGACACTGGCCCCAGTTCCAGGGCAAACTCCAGAGGAAACAGGGACCCAGGCTGCATGCAGGAAGAGCCTGGGACAGACTCACTGTGTGGTTGCTGATAGCATGGAGCCGGAGCTTCGAGACGTTCACCTCCCAGCATGCAGGCAAGGGTGACTGTTCCAATGGGTGCACAGTGTGGCCTGTGGGGTCTGTCCCCACTTTCCCTAGTGGGAGCAATATTTAGGTCATTTTGACCCAGCCAGCTCCTGCCACAGCCTCACAGGGGAACATGCCCACTGCTGGAGGATGTTAGTGCTGGTCCCCATCCTTGGGGAGGAGCCAACTTTACTCCCAGGAGTCTCGGTGCAGCATAGGAGGCCAGAATGTGGATCTCCTGGGTGCTGTCACAGAGCCAGTAAGTAGGTGACGGTCAGGATGGAAAGTCGGGCTGCTCCGGTGTTCCTGGGCTCTGCCTGTTCATCTCTCCCGCCGCCCTAGAGCCCTGGCAACCACTGATCTTTGACTGTCTCCCAAATGTTGCATTTTCCAGAACGTTCTGTGGTTGGAATCATACAGCATGGAGCCTTTTCAGATTGGTTCCTTTTACTTAGTGATATGCATTTCAGTTTCCTCCATATCTTTTTATGGCTTTGATAGCTCGTTTCTTTTTAGTGCTGACTAATAATATTCCATTGTCTGGATGGACCACAGTGTAGGAATCCATTCACCTCCCAAGGGATGCCTGGGCTGCTCTCGGGTTTTGGCAGTTATGTAAATAGCCGTGTGCAGTGTCTTGTGGGGACAGAAGTTTTCAGCTCCTTCGTGTCAATGCCAAGGAGTGTAATTGCTGGATCGTATGGTAAGAGCATGTTTAGTTTTGTAAGAAACCGACAGACGGTCTCCCACAGTGACTGTATCATTTTGCATGTGCAACACTGATGAATGAGTCCGTGTTGCTCCGTATCTCCGACAGCATTTGGCGGTGTCAGCGGTCTGGATTTTGGCCATTCGGATAGGTGTGTGGTGGTCATTTGCACCTCCCTGATGACATACGATGTGGAGCACCTTTTATGTGCTGTTTGCCATCTGTATATCTTCTTAGTGAAGTACCTGTTAAGATTGTTTTCTTCTTGTTGACCTTCAGACGTTCTTTGTATATTTCAGATAGCAGTCCTTCTGCCCCTTTCTACCCCACAGTGCCTCCCGAGGGGGAGGAGGTGAGGGCCAGGGCCCCGCTTTGGTCCCCTAGACCAAGAAGGGTGCCCCGGGTCACTTACTGAACCCCCATTTCGTGCCATCTTTACACCCATGATCTCACTGAATCCTCAAGGTGGTCTGGGCAGGTCTGCACTTTATGGACGCTGTCTGGAACTCAGAGGAACTCAGAGGACCTGCGAGGGTGGGCCTGAGCCATAACCCTGACCATTCAGGTTTAATTGAGGGATTGCTGTTTTAAGAGTGTGGACTGTTCGTTCTGACCCAGAGGACACCGAGTGACTCTGACCGCTCAGATGTCTCAGATCCGAGAGCTGTTGGTAGACCCTCTCTTTGTTTAGCTCCAGAGAAGAGCATTCCGTGTTCTCTCTCCCCCTGATGCGTACATTTTCCTGCCTCTTCCAGGGCAGTGGTGAGGCAGAGGACGTGACCGGGACCCGGATCAAAGGGTTTTCCCCGAAGCCTCGCTGTTCTATCTGCTTCTCATGGACCAGCGCTCATCCCAGGGTCCTGGGGGGGCCGGCCAGATTTTAGGTTCACGCGGCAGTCTGTGCCCAATGCAATGAAGCTGCTTTCCAAAGAGTGTTTATCGCCTTTGTCCTGGAGAGGATTGGAGAGGTGCTTTGGCACCTAACACGGAAAGTCACCGTGAGCGCACAAGTGGTTGCATGATGTATGAACGAATACATGTGTGTATGCAAGCAAGGCGGCTTGCTCTAGTCCCTGCCCGCCCCCCTGGGGCAGGGAGTGAGCTCAAACTTCCTCCAATTCCTCCTTCCTTCCTCAAGGAAGAGGGCCTAGGATTCCAATCGTTAATTGTTGTGTGCTGCTCAGAAAATCATTCAACGGCCAAGCGTCAGCATCCTCATCTGTAAAATGGGCTTTCCCCGCCTCTCAGCCCTCAGCCCTCCTGGATTACCTGCTGGGTGGGGAGGGAGAGGAGCACAGCTGTATCACACCCCTGCTCAGCCCCTGCAGCTCACAGACATCCCAGAGCAGATGCAGCAGGCTGACATTAGTGAACATGACCCTGGGACGCGGTGCCTGGTCCCCACCCTGCAGCAGCCTGCCCGGAGCCTCGGTTTCCCTACAGTACAACGAGGACAGTAAATGCATCTCCAGGACTAGTGCTAGAGCAAGGATCAAAGCAGGAGCGGGAACGTGCCAGGGCTCTGTATGCGTGTTCGTGGTCGCATGTATATGTAATCACGATTTAATCATAGATGCTACAGCTGCTATTTCATACGATTACGATGACCTAGTCAGCTAAGTGCTTTTCTGGTCATTGCTCCCAACTATATTGCTGAAGGACGAGGGACAAGCAGAATATAGAAAGGCAGAATGTCCGGACTTCCAGCCTCTTAAGTAGCCATCAGGGGACGGTGGCCAGCCGAGCTTGTTGGGGGTGCAGGGCAGGGAGCTGACAGTCCTGCTCTCCCCTTCCCGGGATCTGTGACCCTGTGTCTCCTACGTGGGCTACATCTGGGCACAGCCTCTGTCTGAGTTGTCCCTGTGGCTGCTGCCTGCTGGCCCTTCTGTCCCTCAGTCCCCAGAGCTGCATGTCTTCTCCGATTCTGGTTTTTGCCTCCAGTTGCTTAGAAACTCTGTTCCTGTGAAACCTGGCTTTGTCCCCTTTTCAGCTTGGGGCAAATGCAGCTGCCTGAGGGAGGTGTCAGGATTCCAGCTGGAAGGTGGGGGTGGGGGTGCCTACATCAGATTTCCCCCGAAGACAGCATTTTCCCAGCAGGCATGGAGCTGGGGACTCCCCCACCACGGAGTGCAAGGGGCTCACGTGTGATTTAAGTACTGTGTGTTTCTTTTTTTTTTTTTTTAAAGATTTTATTTATTTATTTGACAGAGAGAGACAGCCAGCGAGAGAGGGAACACAAGCAGGGGTAGCAGGAGAGGAAGAAGCAGGCTCCTAGCGGAGGAGCCTGATGTGGGGCTCGATCCCAGAGCACTGGGATCACGCCCTGAGCCGAAGGCAGACGCTTAACGACTGCGCCACGCAGGCGCCCCAGTACTGTGTGTTTCTAAATCACATTGGAGATGTGGGTCCTGGAAGCAGCTAGTATACATACGGTCTTAGGACTGGGAAGCAGGGAAGGCCTGAGCTCAAGCCCAGGGTCTCACCTTGGGAAGGGGTGAGAACACGGTCACCCAGTGAGGAGCTTGTCAGTGCCAGGGCGGAGCCCCTGGTTGACCCCTGCCCCGTCCGTGTGCTCCCTCCCCTCTGCCTCACACTTGCATCCCGCCCATCCTGATGTACCCTGAGTCTCAGGTTCTGCTAAGAGATGACAGCAGGGTGGGTCCCTGTGCAAACGTGTTTGATGCTCGAGAAGAGGGGCTGCCTTGTGTTGAGACTTTCATCCCTCACCAAATTCAGCTCCCAACGCAGGTGTAACTATCCCCGTCTTACAGGTGCAGAAAGCAAAGCTCAGAGAGGCTGAGCAACCTGAGCAAGGTCACACAGCTGGTAAGGGCAGAGTTGGCTTGGAAATCCAAGCCCTTCAAGGCGAGTCTGGGGGCCCGTCCAGAGATACCTTGGCCAACTCTCCACCATGTCTGTTCTTCTCCTATGGAAAAACATTTTTCTTATGGAATGCGCTCAGGGGGGTCAACCTGATCTCCAAAAGTGAGATCGTGACGGTCGTAATTGATCAAGTGCTTCAGAGATGGCTTGGGGTACACCGTGGGAAATTTTAACAAGGACAACCCCATTTTTTTCCCACCTGATCTGTTTATGAAGAGAAAACCGAAACAAGAACAGATAGTTTTGAAGGCTCCCAGTGAACAAAGAACATTAGTTGTCCTCTCCTGGGCTGGGGTTCCGTGACCCCTCTCGCGGGGAGGGGGCGTTCTGTTTTTATTTCTGCTTTCATGGGAGTTTTCCTTGGGAATGGAACTCTGTTTCAAGTTCTTCACATAAAATGAAAACAACAAAGGCCCCCATGAGGTCAGGCCTTCCCCCAGGGTGGGCGTGATGACCACCCAAAGCCCGGGACTTGAGAGCTCAGTGTTTCCCATTGTTTGGGACATTCTTGGCGCTTTTCAAGTCCCAAAGCCCACATTCCCCCTGTGCTGGAGCCAAAAGGGAAGTAACATCTCCTAACAGGGAGGAAGGAATCAGGACCCTTTCTGTAGAAGGCCCTCTGCTGCTTTTTGAATCTGCAGGACAGCCGCACAGAAGTGCTCCCCTCATCCCCATTTTACAGAATAGCAAACTGAGGGACATGACATGATTTCCCTCAGGTCAGACGGCTGGTGAGTGATAGGCTGGGGCCTAAATTCAGCTAAAGCAACAGAAGGCTTGGCTCAGCCTTCCCCAAAGCTACAAGCAGAGGGGTGAGAAAAAGCTGAAGCCCTCCAACACTGGGGATCGGACCGGCACACAGTGAGGCAGCCGAGCAGCGGAGACCAGTGCCTGAGACCCTGCAACATGGGTTCAAGTCTAGGGCTGCCACTTAATGCCCTGTGACCTTGGGGGCGTTGCTTATCACCCAGTCCTTTCCTTCTTCATCTGCAAAAGGGAAAATAGTAATAGAAATGGTAATACCTACCTAGGTAGGGTTGGGCAGAGGGAAGGAGGTAATTCAGGTGAACAGTACCTAGCCCCAGCGCCTGGCCCAGAACAGATTTTCAGTAAGTGGTTAGTGTCCTTATAATGACTTCAGCCCTGGCATCAACTGTCTAGGAGCTTGCCTGTTCTCCGCTGGTCCCGGGACAGCAACCCATGGTGTGGGCGTGGCCACACTGGACACAACAGGCATTGCCACTATCCTTCGAAACCGGTGCCCAGGCCTTTGATGGAGGGGGGCAGGGAGCAGACAGTGTGGGGACAACTGTGTTGGCTGTATTCATTCTACAAGTGTTTCTTGATCATCTACTATGGGCCAAACCTCATTCCCAGCATGAAGGAGTGAAGAAGGCAGGCAGGTTCTTGCTTTCCTGGGACAAACCTTCAATCTGTAATGGCCTGATCTAGTCTTGGCACTATCCCTGGATCTCTGCAGTCCCGTTCAAACTGAAACCACATTGTTTACTCCCCTGACCAAGGATTTAGAGTGAGGCCGCCTCTGGACACAGACAAGTGGAGGATGAGACTCAGACCTGAGGCTCAGGCAGGAGGGCTCAGCTAACCTGATAATAATGATCATGAAATGAGTAGTAGTGATAATAGCCAATCCTTACTGAGTGCGTAGAAGTCTCCTACTTTTATGGGTACTAGCCCATTCAATCTCACAACACCGAGGCAGGTGCTGTCGTTGTCCACAATTTACAAATTATGAAACCAAGACACAGAGAGGTTAAGTAACTTATCCCAGGTCACACAGCTACTGAGCGGAAGAGCTAGGGTTTGAACCCAGTGAGTGCAAGGTGTCAGGCCTTCCGGACGCTGGGTCCTCCGTGCAAGACTAACATCCTACAGCCCTGCCCGCCGGCAGCCTCAGGCTGCCTCCTGAGGACTGATCCCAGGACTAGGGGGAAGGCCTTGACAGAGGAGCCCAGGACTGAAACATGAGGCTGAACAAATGACAGGCCCTGAATAAGTGTTTGTTAATTGAACTTGAAGGGGGAAAAAATGCAATTTTCTCTGAGCCCAAGTCAGAAGTCATCGGTGCAGCCCAAGTTCAGCATGTCCTCGTTCCTGCGGGTAGTTGGTGATCTTTACCCTCATGGTGGAGACAGGCCACATCTGTTCTGCTAATGAACCCAGTCTCCTTGGCCTGGATGAAGGGGGGGGGCAGCGAGGGACCAGGGGCGCAGCTACCTATAAAAACCATCTCATCAGATACTGGCATTCCTGGGCATTCTTTCACATGTCCCTTGATCATCAAGGGTTGGATTCCCCTCGGATACGGACCCTTGGTTTTCTGCTGCAGAACGATATCTCGCTGGGGGGATGTGGGACGGACTGGGGAGGCAGCGCTGTGCTTTTCCCCCAGACAGAGAATCCGGAATGTTGCGTGCCTGGTTCCCTGACTTGCGCGGGGACCAGAAACACAGTCTGCTACCGGAGAGAGGTCAGAGTCTTTACCTGCAGAAGCATTGGCAGTGACTTAAAGGCGCACACAGTAAGGACAGTGGAGTTCCCAGACATTAATGCAAAGGCAGCAGTCTGCAGGATCAAGGCTCCACAGTTAGAAGTTCCCCTGTGTGTGTGTGTGTGTGTGTGTTACAGTGGGGGATTTCTATGTGTGTGTGTACGTGCATCTGTCTGCATCCTTATGTCGCACAGGGACGTGTGTACGTGTGTGTTTGTGTGTATGCACACATGTCTTGGGCATGTGTTGTGCGTTCCTATACGTGTGTGTTTGTGTGTGTGCATGTACGTGTGTGTGTGTCCAGAAGAGCCATCCATCCAGGAGGAGTGGTTCTGCCGTGTCCCGAATTCTAGTAAGCACCGGCCTCATTTTCAGATCAAACAAAGTTGATGCAGTGTTAGGAATGTTTTTGTTGAGTCGTGACTCATTCGACAAGTATGTTTGTCAACAGGCCCTGGGCTGATGCTTAACCACATGAAATCCCTAACTTCTGAAAACTCCTGCTCTGCTGCAGAAGACTTACACTTCTAGGAGGGACGGGAGATGAATGGAAGGAGGCCAGACCTCAGGTCGTGGGTCAGGTTGTGATGGGCCCGGATGTTTGCCACTTCCTCATGCTGGATGTGCTGCCCACCTGGGCTCCCCATCTCAGCAATCAGCCAGTCCAGAAACCTGGGCCATCCGCAGCCACTCCCACTCCAGATCCCATTAATCACCTGCTCAGCTGTGTGACTTTGGACACATTATTTAATTTCTCTGAACCTCAGTTTTCTTATCTGTAAAATGGGAATGATATCAGTACCAGTTGGGAGGATTGAGTGAGAGCTTGAAAAATGGTTAATTATATTTTCTATATACATGTGGAACTCACCCATCTCTCTCACTACATTATCCTGATCAGGCAATGGCTCCTTCTAGGCCCTCTCCCTACACATTCCAGCCAGAGGACCCTCCAGCCTGCACTGCCACCCTAGGGGTCTTCCCTGAGGCAGATCTGACCCAGGCAGGAAAGGGAGGACAGGTGCTGACCTCTGGCAGTCAGCCAGTGATGGGAGCAACGTGTGTGACTCAGCCCATCAGGTCCAGTGACTCAGCACCCTGGGGGCTTCCTGAGTGAGGCTGGCCTCCAGAGCTCTGTATCTTTGCCCATCTCTTATGATATAAGCCTGCTCACTGTCTTCTCTGCATCCAATGCCTGGCAGAGTAGGAGCTCAGTATGTATTCAGTGAGTGAATGAGTGAATGGGAAGGTCTGGACTGAAGGAGAATGGCATCAGGGCAACTGATGGTGGATTGGATTTCAGGATTTCACAACCTGGCAAACTGCCTCTGAACCTCTGTCCCTGGTCCATGGCTGAGGGACCCTCGTGTGCCCTGCTTTGCCTGCCACCCCTCCACCCATCAAGTTGGATTCAAGGCCCAGCCCTCACATCTCCTCCGAATGGCAGCTCCCTCTGACCCCCTCCCAGCCCTGACATCACCTCCGGACCCCAGCTCTCTCTGGCCCCAGCTCTCTCTGGCCCCGCCCAGTCCTGACAGCCCCGCCCACTCTGGTCCCACCCTGCCTTCCCAGCTCCTCCCCACAGTCCCCTCTGGCCCCGCCCAGTCCTGCTCT
>NC_048220.1:5009756-5062022 GCF_002007445.2 Ailuropoda melanoleuca
CCCCCGCAAATCTCCTTCTGGCCCCACCCAGCCCTGACAGCTCCTCCCACTCTGGCCCTGCCCAGCCTTGACAGCTCCTCCCCCAGAAGCTCCTTCTGGCCCTGCCCAGCCCTGGCATCACCTCCCCACCCCAGCTCTCCCTGGCCCCACCCAGTCCTGAAAGCTCCCCCTGCCCAAGTCCCCTTTGGCCCTGCCCGCACCCCTCTGTCCTCAGTGTCCTCTCTCCAGCAGCCTGGCTCTCACCTCTTGAGCTCCTGTGCTGGAGGAGCTCACGGTCTGGTCTTTCGCCTGTCTCCACTGGGCTCTGGATGAGAGCGGTGGCCTCCTTCCTCGGCATCCCTGTGCCTGGCAGGGGTTCTGGCACAGCTGTGGCATCAAAGTGTCCGTGTCCTGTCCACCTCAGTGACTGCCCACATGGTCCCCTTATCCTTTGTGGAGGCAGAGAGGATCTCAGAACAGAATTCTCCTCCTGTTTTCATTCCCAAGACCCTCCTAGCGGCAGTAGACCCTTGCAGACGTAAACAGGTCTCATGCAAGCCCTGAATCCATTTAAAGTGTTATCTGTGAAGAATATCTGACTAGCAACTCTAGTCGGTTCCATAAATCGAATAAGATGTAAGTTTGACAGAGCACAGTAATCCTTACAGCAGCAATCCTCAAAGAACAGAATCCATAGATCCTTGCGGTTTGGATTTGTAGTCCCTCATGATTAATGATGTGAGCATCTTTTCTCGGGCACGTTGGCCATTTGTATGCCTCCTTTGGAGAAATGTCGATTCAAGTCCTTTGCTCATTTTAAATTGGGTTGTCTTTCTGTTGTTGGCTTGTAAGAGTTCTTTTTATATTGGATGTATGGTCTAGACATATTCTGGATACCAGACTGTTCTCAGATGTATGCTTTGAAAATGTTTTCTTAGGGCACCTGGCTGACTCAGTCCATACAGCATGCAACCCTCGATCTCAGGGTCGTGAGTTCAGGACCCAGGTTGGGCATAGAGCTTACTTTAAAAAATTGTCAGTTTACTTTCTTGATAATGTCCTTTAACGCAGAGAAGTTTTTAATTTTGAGGAAGTTCAATTTATCTGCTTTTTTCTTTTTGTTTTTTTGCTTTTGGTGTCATATCCAAGAATCCATTGCCAGATCCAAGCACATGAAGATTTACCCTGTTTTCCTGGAGAGTTTTATACTTTTAGCTCTTATATTTAGGTCATGGATCTATTTTGAGTTTTTTTTTTTAAAGATTTTATTTATTTATTCGACAGAGATAGAGACAGCCAGTGAGAGAGGGAACACAAGCAGGGGGAGTGGGAGAGGAAGAAGCAGGCTCATAGCAGAGGAGCCTGATGTGGGGCTTGATCCCATAACGCCGGGATCACGCCCTGAGTTGAAGGCAGATGCTTAACCGCTGTGCCACCCAGGCGCCCCTAAGTTCATTTTTGTCTGAGGTGTGAGGTAAGGGTCCAATTTCATTCTTTTGCATGCGGATATCCAGTTGTCCCACCACCATTTGTTAAAGAGACTATTCTTTTCCCACAGCATCCTTGTTAAGATTTAAATTTGGGGTGCCTGGTGGCTCATTCAGTTTAGCTTCTGACTCTTGATTTCAGCTTAGGTCACGACCTCAGGGTCATGAGATCGAGCCCTGTGTCGGCCTCCATGCTGGGTGTGAAACCTGCTTAAGATTCTCCCTACCTCCTCCCACCCTGCCCTCTCAAAAAAATAAAATAATTATGGGGTCACAGCTACAAACGTGGTACAGAGAAGTCCCATGTACTCTTGACCCAATTTCCCCCAAAAGTCATACCTTAGGTACTATAAAACAATACCGAAATGAGGAACTTGACCTTGGTACAATGGGTGTTAGAGTTCTGTGCCATCTGATCATGGATGTAGACTCATGTAACAAGGAAAGTATAGCACTATTTTATCAGCGGGAAAACAGCCCCCTCCACCACCATCAGCCCCGACCTCTGGCAATCGCTAATCTGTTTTCCATATCTATACACTTGTCATTTTAAGAAATTTTATGCCTGGAATCCTATAGTATGTGATGATTTAAGGTTGACTTTGTTGGCTCAACATAATGCCCTTCAGTTCCAGCCAAGTTGTTACATGTATCAAAAGTTCATTCACTTTTTTAAAGGTTTGTCTCTAAATTCCAGTTACTTAACATACAGTGTAATATTAGTTTCAGGTGTGCAATACAGTGATTCAACACTTCCATACATCACCCTGTGCTGATCACAATAAATGCCCTCCTTAACCCCCATCACCTGTATAACTCATCCCCCCCCCTCTGGAAACCATCACTTTGTTCTCTGGAGTTGAGTCTGTTGCTTGGTGTGTCTGTCTCTCTTTTCCCCCCATGCTCATTTGTTCTGTTTTTTAAATTCCACATATGCATGAAATCATATGGTACTTGTCTTTCTCTGATTGACTTGTCCATGTTGTTGCAAATGGCAAGATAGCTCCATCCAAGGAGTTTTTATTTGAATGATTATATATTTCAGTTGCAAAATTTCCATGTGGTCCTTCTTTATATCTTCTATCCTTACATCGTCTGTGCTGAGAATCTCTGCTTTTGTCATCTGTTGCAAGTGTGTTCTTCATTGCTCGCAGAAGCATTTTTATGATAGCCGTTTTAAGATCTTTCTCAGGTGGCTCAGTCTGTTGAGCGTCTGACTCTTGGTTATAAGATCGAGCCCCGTGTCAGGCTCCGCACTGGGCATGGAGTCTGCTTGAGATTCTCTCTCTTTCTCCCTCTGCCCCCCCACCACTCACCCACATGTGCAACCTGCTCTCTCGCTCGCTCTCTTAAAAAAAATCATTGTCAGATAATTCTAACATCCATATCACATTGGTGTTCACATTTGTGGATTGTCTTTCTCACTCAGGTTGAAGTTTTCCTGTTTCTTGGTATGATGAGTGATTTTCCACTGAATCTTCGACACTTTGGGTGATATGTTGTAAGACTTGGGATCTTACTTGCAGTCTTGTGTTTTAACTGGCCTCCCCAGACACATGCTCATTACTTCCAGTGGGATGGAAAGCCAGGTTTTCCACCCGTCCTCCACTGACATCCAAGATGGGGGAGGCTTCTCTCCTCATTACCCCTGGGGGGGCCTACAATTCCGGCTCCCCACTCAGCCTCCTCTGATACCACCCCAGCGGGGTTTCACATACAGTCTGGGTATGGGGGCAGTCTGCTTCCCACTCTGCCCTGATAGATGGAGGGAGGAGTGGGGCCGTGGTTTTTTGGGTTATACACCTGGTGTAGAGCTCATATTCTCTGGAAGTTCTGTCTTGTTATGTTATTTTTATGTTGAGTTTTGTCTTGTGTTATTTTTTTAACCCTTTTCTAGGTTGGCTATAGAGAGCAGGCTTTTCTTAAGGACTTTTTTGTTCATATCCATTGGTGTTTCTGAGTTGCTGGCTTCTCCAGCGCTCAGCTTGGAATAGATGAGACAAAACAAAATTAAAAAAAAAAAAAGGGCAGGGCACTTGGGTGGCTCAGTCAGTTAAGCGTCTGCCTTCACCTCAGATCATGATCTCAGGGGCCTGGGATCCAGCTTCGAGATGGTCTCCCTGCTCAGCAGGGAGTGTGCTTCTCACTTCCTCTCTCCCTCTGCCTCTCCCCCTGCTTGTGCTCGCTCTCTCTTTCTCAAATAAATAAAGTCTTTCAAAAAATTAAAATTAAAATTAAAAAATTTTTTTAAATGGCAAAAACAAAAACACAGGCGAAGTGAAGTCACCTGACGGTAATCTCTCAAATGCCACGGTCCCTAGCTAGCCTGGCTTGTCTTCCCACCTTTCGGAGTCTCCTGTATATACATACAGAGTCTCTATATATAGAGAGATGATGTCCAGGGTTTTCAGCTGTTCTTTCCACAGGACGAGTAGGGACAATTATGTCTGCTCCATCTTTCCACCAAACTTTTAGTTACCATGATTTCATAACATGCTTCAAATTTCTAGTTGGGCTAGCCTTCACTCGTTCCTCTTATTTTTCAGAGTTATCAAAGCTCTTTTGTGTGTTTTCTCCAGGTGAACCCCGATATTATTTTAAGCTCCAAAAATAAGAGTGTAGCTACGAGTGTTGGTGCCTTGTTAATTTTGTAGATTAATTCAAGGAGAATGAGCATCTCTTCCATGCTGAACCTCCGTCTCCCTCTCCGAGAACAAGGATGCCTTCCAGGGTGCTTGCCTTCTCAATATTCCTTGGTAGAAGTATTTGAAGTTCTCTTCATAGAGCTCCTTTGATTTCTTGTTGAGTTGACTCTTGAGTGCTCTATCCTTTCTTAGAGCAATTACAAATGGAACGCCTTTCTAGGCTGCCTTCCTCACTGGTTATTCTTTGTATCTGGGAATGCCATTCATTTTTGCACGTTACATTTATATCCATCCACTTTGGTGTATTTGCTCATTATTTCTAGTGGTTTGTAGTTTATTCTCATGGATCGGAGGTATCAAATCCTAGCATGTGTTAATAATTATATTTTTCACATTCCATTCCAACATTAGCATTCCTTCCTTTCTTGTGGCCTCCCAGAAAACTGTTCCGTACTGGTGGTGATGGTGGTGTGTCCTCATCTGGTTCCTGACTTTAATGGGGGTGCTTTCAGCATTTCAGTGCCAGGCACGACAGCACGTCAGACTGTGGTTTGCAAACAGTTTTTTAATCATGGAGCAGAGAGGACTCACCTATGCTCTTCTCCCTCTTACCACCATGTCATAAACCAGGCATGAATCCTGAAAGCACTTACACATAGAAAAACCTTGCCATCTGGAGATTTAAAAACACTCTCCTAGGGGCGCCTGGGTGGCACAGCGGTTAAGCGTCTGCCTTCAGCTCAGGGCGTGATCCTGGCGTTATGGGATCGAGCCCCACATCAGGCTCCTCCGCTATGAGCCTGCTTCTTCCTCTCCCACTCCCCCTGCTTGTGTTCCCTCTCTCACTGGCTGTCTCTCTCTCTGTCCAATAAATAAATAAAATCTTTAAAAATAAATAAATAAATAAAATAAAAACACTCTCCTAAATAACTAGTGGGTGAGAAAGAAAATTCAAGGATGGAATCGTGGTCTGTTTAGAGAATAATCTAAACAAGAACTGAGTGGTATTAATGAGAAATCTTGGGGGGCGCCTGGGTGGCACAGCGGTTGAGCGTCTGCCTTCAGCTCAGGGCGTGATCCCGGCATTATGGGATCGAGCCCCACATCAGGCTCCTCCTCAATGAGCCTGCTTCTTCCTCTTCCACTCCCCCTGCTTGTGTTCCCTCTCTCGCTAGCTGTCTCTATCTCTGTCAAATAAATAAATAAAATCTTTAAAAAAAAAAAAAAGAAATCTTGGAACATGTCACCACGTAAGCCAGCTTGAGGGGATATATTGACTCATTGTATTGACTTGGAACCAAGGCAGCAGAAGCCTTAGGATGCACTGGCCTCATGGCAGAGCTGGGGTTCACAGTCATCATTTCCCAGAGCAAACACAGGACCAGACACGCTGCAGACCACGCAAACCCTTCTGGGGCTCGGGCTGCTGATGGCCAGTGCTCACAGCCTGCAGTGCCCATGGGGCCAGTGAAGACAGTCTGTAAGTGGGGTGCAGGGGGGTCACCTGGCTGAGCTTGGGGAGGAACCACCCTGATCGAGGTGTGGGGGCTCCACTGGTCATGTGGTATCAATAGAAGCAAAAGGACCAAGGCTGGTGAATGATTTCCTTCTCTTTGCTAAATTAAAGCACAATGCAGGTTAGCAGCCCGGTGACCTTTTTCTCATGCTGGTGTCCCCAGTAGAAGGGAAGAGTTACTGCTCGTGTCCCCTGGGTGTGGACCCAGGCCTGTGTGAGAACCCCAGGGTCTCCCCATCCTCAATATTGTGTGGACATCTGCATCTCTGAGGGGTGTTAGGAAACAGGGGTCTGGTTATCAATGATCTTTGTGCCCCTGCAGGACCACTGGTCTCTGTTCAGTAGCGTGATTTATTGAGTACCTGCTGTATATGGTGAGAGTTGGGGTCACCATGGAGCCAACGGTGGCTGGGCGGGGGGGCTGCTCTGGGCTCATCTCACACTCTTTCCTCATTCCATATCCCACCATAAGGAGTTACCTGTGTTTCTCCCAAATATTTCATGTTATTTCAGACCCCAGTGCCTTTGCATATGCTTCTCTTCCTGCCTAGAATGCCCTTCTCTTCCTGGTAGACTCCTTCTTGCAGACTCAGCTCAAGTCTCTTCTTCCATGAAGTGTGCCTTGCCCAACAGCATTGATTCCTCTTCTGGAGGCCACCACAAAGGTGGGGCCTGCCTCTGCTCACCGACCACACCGCATCTATTTCCATGTCCTTAAACTGAGCTGTGGTCCTTTGTTGTTAAATGAAATGAGTGGATGGATGGGTGGATGAAGGGTGATGGCAATTATTATAACCAAGTGCATTACTAAGGCACCCACACCCAGTAGCATGGCCACTCCTTCTGATGAGCATGGTCCCCAATGGGGGATCTGGGGAGGGAACCCCAGAATCGGAGGCAGGCCCCGCCTGGCACACGGTAGGCTCTCAGTGAGGCTGCCGCATCCTCTGCTTGTGTTTGCCATGTAGATGGAGGCAGGGTAGGTATGAGAGGCCACGGGGAGACATGGGCTGCAGGACACCACGACGTGAACCTCTGTCTCCTTTGCCTTTCTGTTTCTGGGAATCTCACCGAAGGCAAGACAAGACCCTTTGAACTTCCCTTTAGAAAAATCTCTTGCTCTCTTGAGGCTTTGGTTGTGAGGAGTTGGATGAGCCTGTGGTTTCGGAGCCTTGGTGGTAGCCTCCCACATCTGTCACTTTCTGGGTTGCCCCCGAAGGCTGGAAGGCGCCTTCCAATCCCCGGGTTTTTCTCAAAGACATTTGTTTTTCTCTTTCTCTTGTCCTCATGTTGTCTTTCTTAGAAAGCGTTGCAGATGCTGGGCAGAGTTGGAACAGAGGGAGGCGGCCTCAAACAGTCGCTGCACATTTGGGAAGCATCCCGACCCCTCGGGGCTCTGCGTCTTCAGATGACTGCAGGGTGTCGGGTCTCAGGTCTCGGCCTTTGTTTCCGGGGACCAGACCTAATGCTCAGGCATTTTGTCTGAAAGCAGCGGTTTGCACATCGTGAGCCCGGCGTGTCCCCAAGAGGGGCTGGGACTCAGGAGGCAGGCGGACCCAGGCTCCAGGGTTTGAGCCTGGCATTGGCTGGGCAAACCCCATCTCTACAATAGGAAGAATAATCCTGCCCTGAAGTGGGTGTTGCAACAATTGAGACAATGCCTTTAAACTCTCCCAGGGATGGGGCACCTGGGTGGCTCCGTCGGTTAAGCCTCTGGCTCTTGGTTTTGGCTCAGGTCATGATCTCAGGGTCATGAGATCAGCCCCATCAGACTCTGCACTCAATGGGGAGTCTGCTTGGGATTCTCTGTCTCCTTCTCTCTCTCTGCTCCTCCCTCCCCTCATGCTTGTGCACACACTCTCTCTCTCTCAAATAAAGAAATCTTTAAAAAAACAAAACAAAACAAAACAAAAAACTCCCCCAGGGGAGAAAGAAGTAGTGGCACTTATTAGCACCCACCTGTATGTGAGGGAAGCACAGACATGGTGGATGAGAACCTCCTTTCACGTCTGGCTCAGCCACCGTCAGCCGAGGGACCTTGGTCAGGTTCTTTCTCCTGTGTCTAGGTCACCACTTCAGGAAATAGGGAATAACCTGAGCATTCAGTGAGATTACCCATGAAGAGCTCTAAGGACCACGTGTGGCACACAGTGCTAGTTCGATATGTGTGTGACGTGTAGAAAACCTCAGTAAATTGCACTTTTGGTCACTTCTTACCATGAAAATCATTCTGTCATTTCGATCTGGCAGTCAATGGATAGCGTATGGATTTTAAAAAGACCAAGGCAACTGACACTACCAAGTGTTGGCGAGGATGCGGAGCAACTGGAACTCTGGTGCGGTGCCGGCAGGAATGCAGAACAGTGCGGCCACTCAGCAAGCATCCGCCCCTCACGTGACTCTGGGGTCCCACACTTAGGGCTTTACCCAGGGAGGCTGAAACCTTATGTTCACACCAGGATCTGGATGTGGATGTTTGTAGAGCAGGATTCGTAATTACCCCAAATTAAAAATGACCTAAATGGGGACACCTGGGTGGCTCGGTCGGTGAAGCATCTGCCTTGGGCTCAGGTCATAAATAATCTTCTTTAAAAACTGACCTAAATGTCCCTCAGATGGGGAATGGATAAACAGAGGTCTATCCCTATAGCAGAGTACCTCTCGGCAGCAAAAAGGAACAAGCTGTTGATATGCACAACAACATGGGTGAATCTCAAATGCACGACGCTAAGTAAAAGAAGCCAGGCTGAAAAAAAAGAAATCATGGTACACACTGTAGGCTTGCACTTCTATGACATTTTGTAAAAGGCAAAGCGGTAGGGACAGTGTTTGAAAGCGGGGAGTCCAACCGGTATGTGTACGCTCACGTTCATAGATGTTGTATTCACTGTAACCAAACAGGGCAAACAACCCAAGTGTCCATCCGTAGATGAATGGACAAACGAAATGTGGTATATGCACACACTGGAATTTGTTTAAAGTTTTTTTTTTTTTGAAGATTTTATTTATTTGAGAAAGAGTGAGAGTGAGCATGAGCAGGGGCAAGGCAGAGGGGGAAGGAGATGCAGGCTTCCTGCTGACCAGGGAGCCCGACGTGGGGATCAATCCCCAGACCCTGGTATCATGACCTGAGCCAAAGGCAGACACTTAACCAACTGAGCCACCCAGGCACCCCACAGACCATGGAATATTATTCAGCCTTAGAAAGGAAGGAAATTCTGACATGTACAACAACATGGATGAACCTGGAGGATATTATGTTAGATGAAACAAGCCAGACACAGAAAATACAAACACTGTATGATTCTACTTGTGGGAGGTACCTGGAGTTGTCAAATTCATAGAGATAGAAAGAAGAAGGCTGGTTGCCAAGGGCTGGGGAATGGGGGAATGAGGAGTTACTTTGTAATGGGTACAAAGTTTCTGCTTGAGATGATGAAAAAGTTCTAGAGGGGCGCCTGGGTGGCACAGTCGTTAAGTGTCTGCCTTCGGCTCAGGGCGTGATCCCGGCGTTCTGGGATCAAGCCCTGCATCAGGCTTCTCCGCTAGGAGCCTCCTTCTTCCTCTCCCACTCCCCCTGCTTGTGTTCCCTCTCTCACTGGCTCTCTCTCTCTCTGTCAAATAAATAAATAAATAAAATCTAAAAAAAAAAAAAGGTCTAGAAATAGATCATGATGATGATTGTGCAACACTGTGAATATACTTAATGGCTGAATTATAACAGTTAAAATGGTACATTTTATGGTACGTAGGTTTTACACTAAAGAGAGAAGCAGTAGGCAATTGCCAGGGGTGAAGGGTGAGGAGTAGGGTCCGACAAGGGAATCGGGGGTGACAGAGCTATTCTGAACCTCTGATGGTCATGGTGGTCCCATGACTACTCATTTGTGTAGACCAAAAGGAAGGCATTTTACTCAATGTAAATTTAAAATTAAATTAAAAAACGAAGCGCGTTCCAGCTGGGCTCTGACTCTTCTTTTGGTTCATTTAGCCCACAAATATTAATTAACTCCACCTGCACATGAGGCCCAAGCCATGTTCCCCAGAACCCTAGGGTTGGCCGTGGGGTGGATCCCAAGACAGATGAGCCCAAGGAGATGAGAACAATGTGGTCGCCTTAGTGTAATTTTGATAAAAAATCACCAGCTGAAAGCTGGTGGCTCTGGTTGCTTTAATACCTTCTCAAGTCATTTTAGTTAAGTATGTGAGTACATCACCCACCTCCTTGATGCTCCGGTCTTAAACCATCTCTGGTTTATGCTTTTGTTTGCGGGTTTCCTTACCCTGCCCCCCACCCTTGAGCGGGGCTCTCTGAAAACTAGGGAGACAGTCCAGGTTTTCAGGGCTTCCCTTGGCAGGCCACTGCCTTCAGTCTGCTGCCAGCCACTCCCTCCCGCCTGCCCAGAAATCAGCTAAAAGAGACAGTTAAGCTGCAAGGGAGAGTGGCTGGCTTCAACAAAAAAACAGAGGGTATCGGCTGAAGACACTTAAAGGCTCCCCGGGCTGGGCTGGCTTCAGGCACGGCTGGATCCAGCAGTTAATTCGTAGCCTATGGATTCTCCGTCTCTATCTTTATCTTTGTTTCTTCCTCTTTTTCCCAGTCCAGCCCTTTCTTTGCCTCCTGACCCCTCTCCTCCCTGCTGACCGTTCACAGCCTCAGCACCTCAGCTAGGCCCCCTGGGGAGACCTCCTGGGGAGAGATACCATACTCTCTCCCAGAAGTCATTTAGCTTTCAGGATTTTCCTCCTCAGGTACACTCTCTCAGCCCAGCAAGAGTGCTTGAGGCCACAGGCCCAGGGCCCCCACCCCCATCTGTGCTTGTGCAGACCCTCTGAGCCCATTGCTACAGACTGTGACTGAGCAAACATCCCAGTGAGAGACACAAAACACAATTGTTTTTCTGTATTTTCTGTATCTTCTTCATTCATCTGCTTCACAGGCCCTGCAGAGTGTCCCCTGCACGCCAAGCTGCCCGGGGGCCAGCGATACAAAGAGCAAACATTGCTCCTGCCCTCAGAGCCCGTGTTCTGAAGTGAGGCAGGTCTGGAGAAAAAGGCGTGCTCCGGAGTCCCTTTTATGTAAGAACAGCAGGGCCCAGAAAAAGGCCTTTGAATTTCATTGCAATGAGTCAACACAGGGACTCATTGGGACTAAATCTTGAAAATAGAGACCAAAAATAAAGTCATTTTTGTAATTTTATCCCACATTTAATAATGTTGAAGTTATCATTTCAACTCTGGGAGAATTTTTTTAATGAAAACAGAAGGATTGTGGTGCCTGGGTGGCTCAGGTGGTGAAGGGCCTGCCTTTGGCTCAGGTCATGGTCCCAGGGTCCTGGGATGGAGTCCCGCATCGGGCTCCCTGCTCAGCAGGGAGTCTGCTTCTCCCTTTGCCTCTGCCACTCCCCTGCTCATGCACACGTTCTCTCTCTCTCTCTCTCAAAGAAACAAGATCTTTAAAAAAAAAAAAAAAAAAGAATGATTTTTGGTTGAATTTTACCGCTCAAGTTATGAGAGAGCTCAGTAAGGTTTTTTTTTACATTTGAATGTCACAGCAGGTTAATAGAATCATTCATGCACCAGCATTCAGGGGCTGCTATAATTTATTTCCCCATAAGTCTTTCTTGATCTTCTGTTCACCTGAATCACTCTTGGAGTGGCCATGGTGCCCTTCCCCTTGGCTTGCTTCCCTTCTTGGGCTGTTACTGGGCTCCCTCAACAGAGCTGGTGCCATGTCTAATCTAAGCAATTCTCCAGCTTCACTCTCTTCCATGTCGTGAAAGTCTGTGTCATTTTTTTTTTAAGATTGTATTTATGTATTCGAGAGAACGAGAGCGAGGGGAAGAGCAGAGGGAGAGGGAGAAGCAGACTCCCCAATGACAAAGGAGCCCGACACATGGGGCTCAATCCCAGGACCCCAGGATCATGACCTGGGCCGAAAGCAGACACTTAACCGACTGAGCCACCCAGGCGTCCCTTGAGTCTGCGTCTTTTGACAAGGTTTGCGATTTCTCTTGCCGTGGGTTTGCGTACGAGTTACAGTCGCAAATACCCTCCCCCAACAGCACTGACAACATACAGGGTCATCTGGACGCAGGTAAGACCGAAGATAAGACAGGTGAATGGGCACAGGTGCAGATGCTGACAGCCAGGGCTGATTTTTTTTTTTAAGATTTTATTTATTTATGTGACAGACAGCCAGTGAGAGAGGGAACAAAGCAGGGGAGTGGGAAAGGAAGAAGCAGGCTCCCAGCAGAGGAGCCCGATGTGGGACTCGATCCCCGAACGCCGGGATCATGCCCTGAGCCGAAGGCAGATGCCTAATGACTGGGCTACCCAGGCGCCCCCAGGGCTGATTTTATAAAGGATCAGCTGAGTCGTCACTATTTGCTTTGTGACGATTTGGGCTTCTCTCTATGGATCATCACACTGGGACCCACCGCACAGTGCCCGAGTTTTTCTCCTTCTGAAAGAGAAGTCTGACCCACTGCAGCGTTAGGGCCTTACCCTTCCCCAATATCAGTCCGGGAGGGCCTCCAATGAGACCCCATATGGCCAATGCTGGTTCACATCTCAAAGGCTTCGTCCACACCTTCTCCTCCCCCTAGGACACCTTCTCCCTTCGTTCCCTGACATCCATCTCCTCCTTCCAGACCCTGCCCAAGGGCCTCTTCTTTCAAGAAGCCCTCCCTGCTTACCCCAGCACACCTCCTTCCCGGGCAACACAGGCCACGCGGCAGCCCCTCTTTTGCACAACCCCCCCCCCAATCAACCACATCTGCCTCCTTCGCCAGACTCCTCGTGAATCCCCAGGACCAAACGCAGAATACTTCTTCGTTTGCATAAAAGGCAGGAGGAAGGGAAAGTACCCACATTTTTGGTCTAGGGGAAGTGTAGCCCTTGAGCCTAAAACCCTCCCCTCAAGCTCTGGGTGAGCAATGAGGATGTACTGTGGTCTGGGACCCAGGGTGCTCCAAGCCTGCTCGCACATCAGCGTTACCCGAAGCTGGTCAAACACAGGTTCCCAGATATCACCTCCCCGATTGTCCTCCAGCTGGTCACCAGAAGTCGATTGTCTTATGGTACTAGAAGTCGGAGGTCCAGAATGGGTGCTCTCTTGGTGCTCAAATAAAGGAGTGAGCAGGGCTGGTTCCTCCAGGAGGCTCTCAGGGAGAATCCATTCCTCTTCTAGCTTCTAGAAGCCAGCCGCACTTCTTGGCTTGTGACCACATCACTCCAATGTCTCCTCTGTCATCACATCACCTTCTCTCTGACCTCCTGCCCCTTCTTCTCATAAGGACCCTTGTCATTCCTTTGGATCTTCCTGGATAACCTTGAATAATCTTCCCATCGCACTCTGCTAAATTTAATCCCATCTGCAAAGTGCCTTTGCTCCCCAGGGCCACAACCAAATACCGCAGACTTGGTGGCTTTATTTTTTTTTTTTTAAGATTTTATCTATTTATTTGTGATAGAGAGAGAGCACAAGCAGGGGGGAACAGCAGGCACAGGGAGAAGCAGGCTCCCCACTGAGCAGGGAGCCCGATGTGGAACTCGATCCCAGGACCCTGGGATCATGACCTGAGCCAAAGGCCGATATTTAACTGACTGAACCACGCAGGCACCCCAAACTTGATGGCTTTAAACAACAGAAATTTATTTTCTGTTCTGGAAGCCACAAGTCCAAAATCAAGGTGTTGGCAGGGCCATGCTCCCTCCAGAAACTCTAGGGAAGAACCCCTTCTTGCCTCTTCCTAGTTTCTCGGTGGTTGCTAGCGATCCTTGGCATTCTTGGCTGAGAGCTAAATCACGCCGGTTTCCGCCTCTGTCTTCACGTGGCTGTCTCCCTCTGTGTGTGTCTGTGTGTGTCTCTTTCTCCTTATAAGGACGCCAGTCGTAGGGGATTTAGCGCCCACCCGGAGCCAGTATGACCTTGTCTTCACTGATTACACCTGCAAAGACCCTTTCCAAATAAGGTCGTGTTTGGAGGTTTTGGGTGGGCATGAATTTTGAGGAACTCGGCACAGCCCAGCACGTCATAGAGAGGGAAGATACTCACAGGGTCAGGGGATTAGGGCATGACTATTTGAGGGAGTTGCTGTTAATGCCTGCCACATGAATCCTCACGACAATCAGATGGGAGGCAGGAGGTATAGTTTTCTCCACGTCTCAGGCAAGGAAACCAAGGCACAGAGTGGGGAATGGACTTGTCCGAGGTCACACAGCTGGTAAGGAGCAGAGCCGGGACATTGAGCCTGATTTTATGATGCTCAGCCCGGTGTGGTCACCACCTGCTGCAGCTATGTGCCTGACCCAGAGCCAGGCTGAGCCCCTCGGCCCCTCCTCACCGAGGGGCCCCCAAGTAGCTGTGCCTCTAATAAGCAAAAGAGATCAAGAATGGCTGCCTTGTGCCCCGGGGCCCAGGAAGAGGGAGTGATACTTATCAAGCCCTCCCTCGTTCCAGGCACTTCCATGTGTCACCTGATTTAATTCCTACAAACAGCCCCGAAGTGTCAGCATTATTAGCCCCATTTTACAGACGAGAAAGGTGAGGTGCAGAGATACTGGTTGACTGGCCCAGAGTTCGTGTTTCGTAAATGGCCAGGCTGTCTTGTCAGTGGGCCCTCGGTGGTCCCACCAGCCTGGCCATGTGTGGCAGAAGTTCTGTGTCCCCTTCCTGGACGCTGTGTGCACAGCTGGCACAGAGCGGGGGGCACAGCTGACCGGGCTGCCGGGCGGGCTGTGTCCCAGAAAGCCTCCACCCCGGGGACAGGTGGCCCCGCTGCGCAGCATCGCTGACGGCTGCTCAGGGCACACCGGGCAGGCCCCAGGCTCAGCTGTCCTGCTCCTTTGAAGTCCACGCCAAGCAGCTCTGGGCAGGAGCCTGGAGTACTGACCAGGGAGGGGAGAGAGCCTGAGGGGCGGAGGGGCCGGGGGAGGGGAGCCGCAGCTGGGGTGGGCAGGCCAAGAGCCCCACGCAGCTTAAGCGCCTTCAGCTCCAGCTCTGCTGTGTCCGGCGGCCCTTGCGCAAGACCTGGGGGGCTTGTGATTCCAGCCCCACTGGATTTACTCTCAGCTTGTCACCTCAGGGGGCCATTTCGTCTCCCTGGGCCTCAGTTTCCCCTTTGGAAGCCTGAGACGGGAAGGCTGCCCACATCCTCCTCCTCTCCCTGTTGAGACAGTCACAGGCCCCCGGGGGGGGGGGCTGAGCTTTGAGCCAGAAGTGCTAGTTCAGGCTTATTTCCTGTTTCTACAAGATGTGAATCTCCAGACTACATGGGCCTTGGAATAGCCACGAAGCCACGTGTAGGCCAGAACCCCAGGGCTTTGCAGATGAACTCGTGTCTTGGAGCAGAAGAGTCCCTGACCCTTGGAATATCGTCTTGTCCGTTGGAGATCTTCAGGGAGTGAGCTGGAGAGGGTGGGTGAAGTGACAGGTGGCAGGTGCCCCTCCCATCGCAGCCCTACCCCGGCCCTCGGGGAGCTCCAGGACTCACAAGACACATGATGACTGTGCCTGTGCCCACCTTTGGGATGCTTGTCTCCTTCAGGCACATCTGGGGCCTTTCCTGCCTCCTCCCCTGATAGTGCCCCAGCCTCTACCCTCAGCTCCCTGCACTGCGAGTGTTGGGGGTCTGGCTATACTGCGTACCTCCCGCCTTGGGACAAGGGGTTCTGTCCTGCCCTTCCTTCCCCGCCGACCGCGGTGGGCAAGCTGGTGGTGGGCCCGCCCACCCTTTGGCGTCCTGGGGACGGTGGTTGAAAAGAGGGGGAAGAGTCTTGATTGACAGCTGTTACCAGTTATCCACTCCCCTGATTGGTGCCAGGACACCTTTCGAGCCAAATGTTGTAGGCACTTCGGACAAAATCATGTAACGGGACACGGTATGGGGTTAGAAGACCTAGTGTGAGCTGTTCTCTGGTATGTGCCCACCAGGGTCCCCGGGCTTTTGTCCTCTGCAAAACCCAGGCGCCCCAGCGGGTGATTTCAAGCATCCGGCGAGCCGGTGGAGGGCAAGGCACTGGAAAATGCTCATACGGTGTGGGGAGCTGCAATAATCAGGGCTTGGGGCGCCTGCTTGGCTGGCTGGCACCTGCGGTTTGCCCCTGCATGGCCCGGCTCCGTTTGCACCGGCTGGCCCTGGGCCGCCGTGCTCATGGACACTTCCTCCATGCTGCTGATCGCTGGCCTTGTGTATCCGCTGTTGGTAGCCGTCTGGACTTTGACTTGGATGCCTCAATTTGGAGCATGCCGAGCCCACCCTGGGCTTCTGGTTGCCAAGTTGATATTACTTTAGTTCTTTGACACTGAAGATCTCTTGACACAACTGTGTTTCCAAACCTTGCTTCTGTGGGGCAGGAAGCATTCTAAAAATGCTATAAATTCAGGATGGGCTTCTTTAAATAAATGAGGAGAGGCCGAACGACCAAGCCCAGCACCTCCGTCACCAACCCCCCCTTACAGACAGGCAAATCTCCATGAGCCACCCACCTCTTATGGGAACAGTGGTTCCTAAGTCCTGCCCAGGACCACATCTTGGCAGTCACCCTCTTATCAGATGAGTGATCTGGTTCCAGGGACAGGTGGTGGAGGCAGGTGTCAGATGGAAGGGGATCGAGGGTTCTCCTCAACAGGGTGGTGTGGCTTCTCCTCCCTTATTCCAGAAGGCCAGCCAGGACTGCTCTGTCTACTTAAACATCAGCTCTGTTGTCCGGCTTATGTTGCGCCGTCCTGTGGCCTTGGATTGCAGGGAGAAGACAGAGAACTTGTAATTCCCACTCATTTGTGCTTCTGCCTCTATTAAAAATTCCTCATGGTCTGACGGTTAGTGCCTGGGGGTGTGTGTCTGCGAACAGTCCTGTTTGAGGTTTGTTTTAAGATGCGTCCCTAAGATACGGTTCCTTTGATTTTTAGGAGAAAGATGGGAATGCGGTGGGCATGTTGTTGGAAAGATACAAGATGAATGTGCCCTGAGACTCCTGTGGGCCAGAGTGTGGTGCTGGCTCGGCCTCGAAGATGGGGTTTATTCTGTAACAACCTTACCGAGATATCATTCCCTTACTGTACGGTCAACACCCATGAGTGGAATTGCTGGGTCATGTAATAGTCTCTGTTTAAGCCTTCGAAGAGCTGCCAGACCGTTTTACGAAGCTGCTACACCATTTTGCCTTCCCACAAAGAAGTATATGAGGGCTCCAATTTCTCCACATCTCACCAACATTTATTATTATCTGTCTTTCTGATTCCAGCTATCCTAATGGGTATGAAGGGGTACCTCATTGTGGCTTTAGATTTACATTTCCCAGATGGCCGACGATGTTGAATATCTTCTCATCTGCTTATACTAGCTATTTGTGTATCTTCTTTGGAGAACTCTCTATTCAAATCCTCTATTTTTTTTTAAGATTTTATTTTTAAGTAATCTCTACACCCAAGGTGGGGCTCAAACTTATGACCCTGAGATCAAGAGTCACATGCCCCACCAACTGAGCCAGCCTCTCTATTTTTTAATTGACCCATTTGTATTTTTATTGTTGAATTGTGAAAGTTCTTTATATATTCCAAATACAAGTCAGTGGGTTGCCTTTTCACTTCCTTGATGGTATCTTTTAAATCACGGAAATTGTTTTGTTTTTTTTTAATTTTGATGAAATCCAGTATATCCATATTTTTCCTTTCGTTGCCTGTGTTTTTGGTGTCCTATCTAAGAAACATTACCTGATCGAAGGTCGCTAAGATTTCACCTATGTTTTCTTCTAGGATTTTTATAGTTTTAGCTCTTATATTTAGGCCTCTGATCCATTTTGAGTTGATTTTTTGGATATGGTGTGAGGTAGGGGTCTGACCTCAATCTTTTGTATGTGGATATCCAGTTGTCCCAGACTCATTTGTTGAAAAGACCGTTCTTTCCCGCATTTAACTGTCTTGGAATCCTTGTCAGAACAAGAGGTTTTAAGAACCTTCCTGAGTGCAGGACAACAGCCACCACGACATGGCCCATGGGTGCCTGGGGGCACACACAGCGTTGGGAGGCCTTGCAAGGCCCCCTGTTGAGTTGTCTCTGCTTTACAAAGCCCTGTGCACTTTGCGGTTAGGAACAGGGTGGGTATTTGGGCTGGAAGACCCTTGCAAGGACAGCTGGTTAGAATGGATGGTATCAACTGTTCCTTTTCATGGACATGCCTCTGTGCCTGAGAAGGAAGTGTGTCTGACCAGGGAAGGCTGCATGCACCATGCCTGACGTCCACAGACAGGCAATCTGCTACAGAGTGCTGTACCTCCCTACTCCTCAATGGCCTCCCCAAGCTGGCCATAGCTAAGATGACTGTGTGTGCCACCATATTGGGGCAGTTCCAATTGATGCATAGTCTTCCTCCCTTGAAATATCTTGGTTTGGATGATAAATCAGGGAGTCAACTGTTCATAGAGCAAGGACTGGGATGAGAATGTCCGTGGGTCCCAAACCGTGCACTCGGAATCCGAGGCCACCCTTTGCCCTGCCAGGGAGAACTGAACTTGCATTTCAAAGTTAAAGCCTCACCAGATGCCGTCCGGATCCCACAAAGCCACTGTGAGCACAGCGGCTGGCAGGATGCGTAGCCTCCGCGGGCTCCCCTGGCTGAGAATCCATCTGTGGGAGCCTTTGGGATTAGCCCAGTGGAGAGCTTACTGGCGTGCTGGCCTGGAGAGACTGGTTCTACTTCCAAAAGGGTCAGGAGGGCCAGATGTGGCAGCCGCTGCCCATGCCACCTGCGTGTGCCCATCCCACAGCCTCAAGAAGTACAGGACATGAAACTCCTTGCCACTAAATGATGAATAGACATGTCTGGAGAATCTCCAGACCCTCCCCCCCAACAAGAGGGGAAAGGCATTTCCCCATAGGAAGGAATAATGTGTTTTTGCTTTTTTCACTAAGCCAACACTCTTCTTTTCTTTTCTTTTTTTTATGATTGTATTTATTTGAGAGACAGAGGGAGAGAGAGAGAATGAGGGGAGGAGGGCAGAGGGAGAGGGAGAAGGAGAAGCAGGCTCCCCGCTGAGCAGGGAGCCCCATGCGAGACTCGATCCCAGGACCCCAGGATCATGACCTGAGCCAAAGGCAGATACTTAACCAACTGAGCCACTCAGGTGCCCCGCAACTCTCTTATTCTCATTGTTTTAGTTAATTTTTTTTAAGTAATCCCTGTGCCCAACGTGGGGCTCAAACTCACGACCCTGAGATCAAGAGTCACACACCCCACCAACTGAGCCAGCCAGGCACTCCCTTAATGTGTTTTTAAAATTGAGACATAATTGACATACAGCATAATATTGATTTCAGGTGTGCAACGTAATAATTTGGTACATATTGCAAGATAGTTGCCACAATAAGCCTTGTTAACATCCATCACCACACAGAGGTACAAAAAAATTTTTTTCTTCTCATGGGAACTTTTGAGATCTCCTGTCTTAGCAACTTTCAAATATACAATGCAGGATTGTAAATACGTTGCATCCCCAGGACTAATGAATCTTATAACTCGAAGTTTGTACCTTTGGATCCCCTTCACCCATTTCACCCACCCCTTCCCGCTCCCCAGGATGGTGTTATATACACACTTAACTCATGCAGAGCCCGCTCTAACTTGGCGGGGGAAAAAAAGTCCAGATGGAGTAGCAAAAAAGAGAAAGAACTAATTTGAGCAGTGCCAGCAAGTGCCCCCTGTGGGGAGGGATGAGAATGTGCAGCACACCCCCACCCCCGCCCCAGGGCAGGGGTGGGGGCATCAGCTCCTGAGAGCCCTGTGAATGTCTGATCATCCGAGCGAGGGTGGAAGTTTTCATACAGCTTATCCTTTAAGCGCAAACCGAAGAATCATGTCTCGAAATGCAAATGTTGCCTTATGCTCTATATATCTGTCTACACTGGGGGAGACTGTGGGAAAATCCCCAATCACAAGGAGAGCAGGAGAGGGCTTCCCGGAGGAGGTGACAGAGAAGCTGTTTTGGGAAGAGGTGGAGGAAGAAGGAGGGAGCTTCCAGGCAGCAGGCACTTTGTAAAGCAAGTACTGAGGCAGTGGGAATGTGGAGGAAAGGAGCTGAAGCCAGGTTATGCAGGCTTCGATTGCTTTGATAAGGAATGTGAATTTTAGCCTTTGGTTAGTGATTTCCAGTTCAGTGTCCCTGAAACAGATTCATGAGATGCTCCTGGGACAAAGGGTTCCACAGTCACACAAGCTGGGGAGACCTCACATGCAACACCTCCTCCCTGAATCTCCACCTTGGAAACTTACAAAACATATTAACATAGTAAAGGCCCTGAGAAGTCCTGCAGCAAACACCTTATTGACTAATTACTTGGGGTTTCCCTGAAACCATCCTGTAGACTTTGTGCTCCACAGGACTTCTGTCTCAGGCACTAGGGAGCCACTGCAGGTTTCAGTGCAAGGGAGTGACAGGGTCAGACGCCCTTGCTGTGTTGGAGGCAGGGAGTCCACAAGGTGGCTGGTCATACGGGCTATGTTAGAAGGTCCAGCTCAGTAGCTACCTGGATGTCTGGGAAGGACCCAGCAAAATCACTCGGTGGGGAAGGAGTTGACCACAGAAAGCAGGAGAGACAAGTGAGAGCCCCAGGGCTTTTCTGATGCTACATCCCAGAGCCTCCCTGCTCTGGAAGCTGTCAGTGGCCACAGTCCCCTGGGATGTTCTGAGGCCTGGGAAGGAGCATCTGAAGGGCTTCTTCCTGCCACCCTGTGTTTACATTCAACTAAGTGCAGGTCCCCTGTCCTGGGCTATTCCCTTGAAGGCTCCAACGGACACCTGCTTTGCCCAGAGCACATCTTTACCTTTCAAGGAGAGGGAAAACAGATCAAATCCAATACACCCCCAGACCACCCCAGCCCCCCCTAAATTCTTAAGCGGCATGGAGAGGACTGGATCTCTCCTGGGATTATCAAAACTCATGCTCACAACACTTCTTGCATCTTAACCAGACCTGTGTGCTGGCAGAAGGCTCCCATGTCAGGTGTCTTCGAATAATTACCTGTAAAGCACGGGAGACTCTGAGGCTGCAAACTGCCTATCCAGCTGTGACTTACAGGCAAATAAAGTCTCGGGAGAAGGGCCTCGCAGGCAGATTGCTTACTGCTCAGGATTTTCCATCCTGTTTTCTGTGCAGCCGCCTACGGACCTTCTTCCTGCCCTGGGTGTGGAAGCCCGGAGAGAGAGGGGACTTCGGCTGGGATGCCACGGCCCCCCACACTGCTGGGGGTGGGGGGAGAGCTCAGGCTCGTTGCCGCAACCACTCATTCATTCATCCTGTGTTTATTGAGTGTGGTGTGTGGCCTGAGCTTTGTAGTTGTGCTGGGGGTAAACGATGAACAGTCGTGAGCCTCCAGCATGACAGAGCTGAGCCCTCTGTGCAGGGAGACACAGCAGGCAAGTCCCGATCCCACCTGGAGAGGCTGGGGGCGGGAGGCCGAGCAGGGCTGATGCTGGAGTTGAGATCATTGGGGAGAAGTAGGAATGGGGGGGTGGGCACTTTTGGGCAGGGGTGCTCTGGGGAGCGGGGGTACCCTGCGTGTGCAAATGCAGAGAAGCCTGATTGAACACAGTGTCTTAAGGAGCTGGGAATGATTTGGTTTGACCAGAGCTTGACCTTTGAAGGGCACGTGGAAGGAGCCGAGGCAGAGAGGTGGGGAGTCTGGGCCCGGGGGATGGGGGGCTCGAGTGCCACGCTGGGGAGTGTGGCTCTTCTTCAGGCAGCTGTCTGCGGGGAGCCACGGAAGGTTCTCGGACAGGGTCATTGTAAGCTGGCAGCCCCGAGATGGGTAAAACAAGAAAGGAAGGAAGGACCGGGGTGATGTCAGCTCCAGGGAGGATGAAGAGAAGCTTCCACGGCTAGAGGAGGAATGGGGGCATGGAGGGGTGGACAGCCAGAGCCACTGGGCAGAGATGGGCACAGGAGCCAAAGTCTGAGGGCCAAAGTGAGGTCTGCGTGGGGGCATACACCGCACCCATGTGAGTAGTAAAATATTGGAAGTCACGTCAATGTCTGACGATAAGGGAGAATGGCCAAGTAAATCATAGGCGGAGTATGGAGCCATGAAACATTATGGTAAAGAAAGCCTGTGTCCCTTACAGCCACATGGAGTGTGGGTCTCGCCATCTCGTGGGGACCCCCCCTGCCCCGGAACAGAGCCACAGCCCCTCCCCCGCCCAGAGGCCACAATTTCCTCTTAGGGTTTCCTGATGGGACAGGGACAGGAGGTGGGGGGACCCCTCTGCGCTGCGGATGCTTCCCTCCCCTGGGGGCACGGGTGCCCCAGGTCTCAATGACCTGCGGGGACAGGAAGTTCAGGAAGGAAAACAGGCCCCCCCCACCCCTTTATCAAAACTCATCCCTCCACACATGCCCACAGCTCTTCAGGTCAGCAGGCTGGAAGCAAATGTCCAAAAATGGAAATATTGGTGCTAGGTCGGTGGAGTTGTGGGTGGGTCTTACTCCTAAAATTTCCTGGAATAATATATTGCCTTTTTCATAATAATATTGAAAAAACCCGCACTGTACAAGTACAGTATTGCGTAGCTGGCCACACGAGCGTTCATTCTGCCATTAATGCAGCTACAAACTGGTAAATTCTACACGCCTCGCTTTCCTCTGCTCTGATACGAGATGGGCAGTGTGCACGGTTATCAGTTTTCCAAGAAATGTCAGGTTTACCATGAATGTAGGGAAGTCGGTAAAATCTTATATTCAATCCACGGTAGAGTAGACTGACTGAGCCTTTGAACACCCTGGCGGCCACGTGGGAACTCTGATCCCACCGTCCCAGTTTGATCGTGGATGCCTTTGACCGTGGGCGTGGCTGTGCCTGGCTCTGGGCTTACGGTCTCCTTCATCAGGTCACTCTGGGAACCAGGTGTGGTCAACACCACCCCAAGAAGTTGTGACAGATGGCTTGGAGAGAGCCCACAGATAGCAAATCACCCATCTGTGGGGAGTTTCAGAGGAAGCACCCAGAAAAACTTCCTCATGTGAACACATTTCGGGTGGGCCCATGCTGCTCTCAGGAGGACACAGAAAATGTGCCCAAACCCCCGCCCCCAGAGTGGAGGTGGGTACGGCTCCCAGACCCCTGAGAGTCCAGGGAAGGCTGGTCCAGGAAACCGAGGAAGCACCCATATTTCCATTTTGGGACATTTACTTCCAGCCTGCTGACCTGAAGAGCTGTGGGCATGTGTGGAGGGATGAGTTTTGATAAAGGGGTGGGGGGGGTCTGTTTTCCTCCCTGAATTTCCTGCCCCCACAGGAGCAGAGGGCGCCCCCCATCTCCCAGCCTTGCCCCCTCAGGAGAGGGCCCTGAAAGGAAACAGTGGGCTCCAGGAGAGAAGGGGCTGGTGGCTCTGTTCCTGGGTAGGGGGAGCCCCTGGAGATGGGGAGACCCACACTTCATATGACTGTGGGTGGGACAGGACCCCCTGCTGTGAACCCCCACCCACACCCCCAGTACTTATTCATGCTCTGGGCACAAGTGCAGCCACAAGTGGGCCGCCACAGAGGTCCTGCCCGTGTCAGAATGTGCTCAGGCTTTAGGGACTGTGCCCCTGGTGGGGGGTGGGCGGGTCCCCCCAGTAGGCCTGGTTCTAATGGGGACAGGGAATGTGGGACTTAGCTCAGGAATGCAAGCCTGTCTACTGGCCTCTCGCTAACAGATTGTTATCAGGCTTTCCATTACTGGGGGGACTGCACACCCCACGCTGTGTCAGGATGTTCCCCCTGCGGTACACAGTCTAGGTCTCTGTCACAGGGGCACAGGGTGGGCCCTCCCTGCACACCCCCCGTGAGCACCCACCCCACCCTGGAGGCTCCTGGCTCTGACCTCAGCACACCTGAGAGCGAATCCAGGCCTGCCTCCCACCCCACTGAGCCTTGGTTTCCCCTCCTGCAAACCCTGACCTCCCAGGGTGGGTGGAGAATCCGCTCGGGAGAGGGGAGGGAGATGACGGTGCCCGGCTGAGGGGTCACCATTGTGGGCCACCTGTTTTGCTGGCCCGGGGTCCCTTGGGTCCCTGGGAAGGACTTCACTCAAAGCCATCCATGTGACCTCCATAACGCATGGGCTTGGGAGCTTGGGGAGGGGAAACTAGCCTTTGAAAAGCCCTGGCCTTCTGTTTTTTTATTGTCATTGTTGTTTTCCCACTTATTTATTTGTCTATTTTTATTTAAATTCAGTTAGCCAACATACAGCGCATCATGACTTTTGGATGTAGTGTTCAGTAAGTCCTCAGTTGCGTGTAACACCCAGGGCTCATCGCATCACATCGGGGCCTCATTTATGACCCGGATGAACGTCTCCGGGATTTCCTGAGGCTCGGCCTCATGTCAGGACTGAGAAGCCAACACCTCGTGAAATCTGTTTTATGAGAAAACAGCCAGTCCAGGTAGAGGTGGGGGCGGTTTTGGGGGGGGCGGGATGGCTGTTGAAGCCACACTGCTTGGCTGACTCTCGATTTCCAGTCCCGAGCGCAGCATGTTTGAGGGGTTGTCTGGGTTGACGCCGCTCTGACACCTGTTATTTCTTGAAAACACCTTCTCGGTCGTTTCATCATCGTTGCCCTTTCGAGATGAGGAGTGTCTCCGGAGAGGCGACTCTGCCCCGGGGACACGGTGGAGCGTGTGGCACTTTGGCGGTACTTTGTACACGCACGGTGATGTGCAACGGTGGCCAACTTCCAGTTCCAGAACTCGTTCTTCGCCCTAAAGGGAAATCCAGCACCTTTTGCCGTAGCCCCCGCCCCTTCCCCAGCCCCTGACAATCATGAATCTGTGTTCCGTCCTGTGGGTTTAACTCTTGTGGACACTTTGCAAATGGATCCCTGTGATATGCGACCGTTTGTGTCCTCTCCTTTTTCACCTGGCAGGATATTCTAGAGGTCCGTCTTATCCTGAGGGCTGAATAATATTCGGTCGTAGGGGTTAGACCACGTTTTGTTTGTCCATTCATCCATGGGGGGGGGCCTTTGGGTTGTTCCTGCCTTGTTGCTATTGTGAACAACGGCTCCCAGGTCTATGCTGGTGTGCACCCCGCTTCCCTCCTTGCCCTCTTCCCTCCGCACCCCCCTTGCAGCCCCTGGTTGCCAGCTGGGTTCCCTTTACTTCCAGGCTGACATTCAGCTTTATGACTTTCCCCTCGGGGGGCCTCTCGCCTGAGAGGGCTTGGAGGAAGGAGGTGGGGAGCAGGAGCTGAGTCCCAGGGGTAGAGACAGTTCCCAACCCACGAGGCCACACTGGGCTCGTCCATCTGTCATCCTGGGTCCGGCCTCTCTTTTCCATCCCACACCCCTCTGGGAGTGAACGCGGCCTAGAACTTACTGATACCATGGGGAGAGCACAGCCCCCATTAGGCTCACTGTGACCCCAGGATGCAACCAGCTGGCCCAGCCACGCCCCCCGACCTTTAGAGCTGGGCTGGGCCCCCACGGGCTCCTTAACTCTGGCCACCAGTGGACTATCCATGCGCCCCTCAGGTCCCTACCTCCTCTGGGTCCTATGCCCCTGTCCCCTTCCCCGATGAGTCCCCTTCACTTGAGCGGAGGAAGGAGCAGGCAGGGTCGCCAACTTGAACCTCTTTCCGTTGTTATGGCAAAACATCTAGACCTACATACAGAGGGTTTTCGAAAGAACCGATTCGAAACGAAGAAACCAAAAGCCCTGGAAAGTTGAAAAAAAAGTGTTTTTTTTGTTTATTTGTGCTTCTTCCCACGCTAACAATGCAACACTCCCTTTAGGTGATATGGGTGCCTCTGATCGGGAGCCAGGGTGCTTGCGGACCCCAAACATCTTGCGCTGGGTCTCCTTCCTTGCCAGCTGTGTGGCCTGGGGCAGACCAGCCAGCCTCTCTGGGCCTCAGCCTCCCAGCTTAGAAACCTCAGCCCCACAGGCCGTGTGCTGAAGCCAGCTTCTCCAGGAAGACTCCAGGGTAGCTCGAAGCCCCCAGAATAGGAGTCTCTACGGAGGTCAGACTGCGTCACGGGGAGACTCAGGGTGGAGACTTCGCCGCCCTCAGGAAGCCCCTGGATTCTCCGTTGGCGAGGGAACGTGCCAATTTGATCAAAGAAATCCGGGCCAGGGCATTATTGGAACATAATCCCCCTGGCCACTGCACTTCCTGGACCGAGCAAGGGACTTTCCAGGTCCTTAATAACCAGGCACCCCTTTCACATGCCCCTTTAGGTTTGAATCTCACCATAGGAGGGCCTTGACGGTGCCTGTCCGGGCAGCCAGGAGAGCCTGCTGTGTGCCCTCCAGCCTTCCCTGTGGACGGTGGGGAAGGCGTGAGCAGGCAGCCTCCCACCATAGCTCATGCAACCTCTAGTAAGCAAGATCTGGCTGCTGGCCCACTGTCTGTCCCCCCCACCCCCCACCCCAAGCAGAAAGGGGTCCCTCAAAGCCACTTCCTAATGATCTCTTAAAGGCAGGAGTTGCCAGCTTCGATGGGTCCAGCTGATGAGTGAGGGCTAGGACAGGTCAGAGCCCGGGTCCTCTTCAGTGATGGACGCCCAGGGAGGTCGGAGCCTCTGATTTTTTCAAGCAAGGAATCACGACTTTAGGGGAAATTGTGCCCTATGTCAGAGCAATCCCCAATTAGAGTGAGCCTAGCCGGATGTGCTGTTTCGGCCCTGCCTCTTCCCTAAAGGCTGCCTCAATTTCTCCCTGATGCTAGCCTCCATGCCCTCTGCCCTGAAAGGGTCTCTCCTGCCACAAGGACTTATGTTTCGTCCTTCGCAGGACATTTGGGGATAGGTGGAGTCCGTCCACACCTCCGTGCCTGCAGCCTTGAGTCCTGTCCTGGTGATTCCTCCCTCCCCACCGCCCCCACCCCACGTCCAAGGCTGGCACCCACCCCGGCCCTTCGTTTAAGGCCTGGCTCAAATGTCACTTTTCATTCACTCCTGGTTCTCAAAATGTTGGGGGGGGAAGGTTTCCATGTTAAAAAAAAAATGAATGCATTACATGGAGCATCATGAATCATGAATGAAACCAGTTATAGTTGCAAAATCAAAACTTGGAACTTCTCGTCCGATGCCGTGGGTGGCGATGTTGTTTCCCCTTTTGGAAGAGAGACAGAAAACAGGAAGGAAGTACAAAAGCAGAGAAGAGGAAGCCACAAAAAATAGTACAAGTCCTGGAAATCTGAGCACACTAACATACACAGCAGCACTTGACTGTCTGCTCCCCCCCTGCCAGGTCACGGGGACAGTGCCTGTGCTGCACCCCCCTCCCCAAAGTCACCCATGACCCAGGGTCATAGTCCCAACCCCAGGGTAGAGACTTCAACTGCTCAGACTCTGGACAACATTTGACCTGTCGACCTTTCCCTGCTCTCAAAGGCCTTTGCTGTGGCTACTGCAGATAACAAATGGACTGGTCCTTCAGTGGTCAGAAAGGCTTTGGCCAGGGGCATCTGGGTGGTGCAGTCGGCTGAACACCTGACTCTTGGTTTCGGCTCAGGTCAGGATCTCAGGGTCATGAGATTGAGCCCTGCATTGGGCTCCGTGCTCAGTGGGGAGTCGGCTTGAGATTCTCTCTCTCCCTCTCCCTCTGCCCCTCCTGTTCGTGTTGTCTCTCTCTCCCTAAAATAAATAAATGCATCAAAAAAAGAAGAAGGAAGGAAGGGAGGAAGGGAGAAAGAAAAGCTTTGGCCAAAAGAAAAAAAAAGGGCCAAATTTGGAATTTTATATCCACCAAGGAGTGGCATGCATATGGTTCACAAAGCACCTTTGTGTCAATGGTATCACTTGGGGGGTTGTGTCGGAGGCAGCCTGGGTTCAGGAGCAAAGCCCTGCACCAGCCTGTGGAATGCGGTTCCAATTCCAAACGTGAGGGCCGTGGGGCCTCCCTGAGCGTCAGTTTCCCCATCTGTGAAACAAACAGGTTGGACTTCATGGGCGGTTTCTTTTTCCTTGTTTTGTTTTGATTTGTTTTTGTTTTTATGGTTCTGGCTCTTCTTTTCTCTATTAATTACAGGAGTCATATGTGATTTCTCGCTTATTGTCTTAGTCTGTTGGCGCTGCTATAACAGAATGCCATGGACTGAGTGGCTTATAACAACAGACCTCTGCTCCTTAGAGGTGTGGAAGCTGGAGGTCCAAGATCAAAGTGCCAGCAGATTGGGTGTCTGGTGAGCCCGCTTCCTGGCTTGTAGATGGCAGTCTTCTCCCTGCATCCTCACATGACAGAAGGGATGGGGAGCTCTCTGGGGTCTGTTTCATCAGGGCACTAATCCCATCATCAGGCACCACCCTCATGACCTAATCACCTCCCAAAGCCCCCACCTCCAGATACCATCGCCTTGAGTGTCAAGATTTCAACCGATGAATTTGGCAGGACATAAACATTCAGTCTGTAGTGCTTAGTAGGAAAAAAAACACATAAGCAATACCAAAGTCTATAAAATAAAATGTCAGTGCCCACCTTCTTCCCTACAGGATCTCTCTCCCCAGACATCCCACTATTACCAGATTCCTGTGGGTCCATCCAGGCTTTTCTTTATGCACAATGCATGCAGAGAGCTTTGTTTAGTATTTTTACATTTTTATGACATTTCTAATGCCAGTGCCTACAGTAGCATCCAACCCATTAGGTACTCTGCACATTTTTGTTGCATGGTTAAATTAACACTTTTTTTTCCAACCTAACCCTATGTCTTAGAGATCTTTCCGTTTTCTTTCTGACTGCCACAGAGAGGTACAGTAATTGAATCACACTTTCCCACTACAGGTCACGATATGGTCTCCAATTCCTTGTGGTTTGGTGTGTGCAGAATTCAACATTGCTCCGTTTTAGAAAGGTAATATGCACAGGGTAGCCCCCCTAACCAGACACACTAACACTTCTGCAGTGAAATGTATAAATAAAATGGGATGAATAAAATCTGTGAACAGCCTCACATCAGGCCGGGCTTGCCTCCAGATGAGCCTGCCCTAAGGGGAGATAGACTCTCTGCTCAGAGCTTTTGGGGTTTGGGATAAGACAAGGCGGTAAGCCTCTGCTTGTAGGCAGTGCACATGCAGACCTGCTGGGCTGAAACAGGGTTGGGGGGCTCAGCCCCTGCCAGACCTCCCTGTCCTCACTGTCTGTGTTCTCTGCCTCTGAGAACTGGCGGAGTGGGGAGTGTGGTGTGGGGACTGGGCAGGGCAGCCTGGTCCCAGAGGTACCAAACCTTTTCTGGCACTTGGAGCTGCTCCCACCTGTGTGCGTCCCGCTCTACTCCCCCCCCCCCGTTCTCCCCACTGACTTGGTCAGATTTGTGAGCTGGGGAATCTGCCTCTGTGTCTTCATTTTTCCAGGGAGCTTCTCCAGTCTCCAGAGCTGTCTTTTCCCTCTCATGTTGAGGTTGGTTACCTGCCTCACTTTGGCACTATTGTTACCATTGGGACCTCACTGGATTTACCTGAGATCTTTGCATTATTGTGGGGTTTTCCCAGACCGCCCCTTCTTTTTCCTCCCTCTGTGCAGTCATCTCCCGAATCCTGCACCCCGCGTTCAATGGTGGTATCTCCTACCCGGTGAGAGGCCCACTTGCCGTGGGGCGGGGACAGCGGGCTTTGGGGGATGCACAAGTATCCTGAAATTGGAGCCGAGTTGCGGGGGGGGGCACTGGTGCGTCTCCCGAGGGCTTCGTGGAAGTGGTTAACTTCTTGGAGGGTTAACATCGTGGCTGTTAGGTGAAGCCCTTCTCCTCTGACCTTCCCTGCTCTCCAGTATCTTCTCTGCCCTGTGTCTGTCCCCACGCGGAGGATCCCTCGCTGTCCCCAGGCCCATCCGCCCCCTCCTCATCAAAGGTATATGCAGCTCCCTCAGTCTTGTCTACCCTTCCTCCTGCTCTGCCTGCCATCCCGACATCCCCCAAGGCTCTCACCAGGCACAGGATGGAATCTGTAGGAGATGGAGGACGGGGCCCGGGAACTCTGCGGGCCACCCTGGAGAGGGGGTGGGGTGGGGAAATGAGCCCAGGGACATTAGGTGCTGCAATCACAGGACCGGGCGCCAGTAGCCAGGGCTGAAAAAAAGGAGAGTCGAAGACAAACTGGGATGTCTGGCTTCATGGTCACTGACTGCCGGATGCTTTGGGGCTCATTCTCTCCCCCAGCCCTTTGGAGACGGGGGCCAGAACTTAGCCACTTAAAAACCATGGGGTCCATCCCTCCATCCCCAAAAGCAAGGAAGAGGGGCTCCCTTTGCATGGCCAGGAAGGAAAGACATTCCTTGTTTGGGGAGGCAGTTTGAATCTGACAGATGTGAATTGTCCGCCCATTACGGGACACTCTTTACTCCGATTATGTTAGTAGTGGCTCTGCTCTGCCGATACTCGTTCATCCTACACCGCCCACCGCAGACTCACACACCTGCCCGCGAAGGCACAGGTGTATCTGTCTCGTGCATGTTCCTTCCAGACCCTGTACAGTTGCCATGGGGTGGTCACCCTTGTCCTTGAGCCGTCCTCCAGCAGGTGACCCCATCCGAGGGCCAGTTGGAGAGAGGATGCTTTATGCAGCAGGATGGCCTCATTAGGGGAAGAAAAAAGCGGTGGGGTTTGCTTTGACGATGTCAAGAGAGCTGGCCTGTGGATGATTCCCTTCCTCTGCCCGACCCGCCGAATCCTCACTTAGCTTCCCAAGCACAGTTCATCCAAAGGTGCTTACCTCGTGGAAGGGGACAGGACGTGCCTTATGCACTGGGGAGCCAGGAGGGCGGGAGCTCGGCTGCGGGCCCCTTTAATACAAATAAACCTTCAGCCCTGCCATCTACTCATTGCGTGGCCTTGGGCAAGTCCCATAACCCTTCCTGGGTCCCACTCCTGTTTCCTCTTCCAGTAAATGGAAATCAAAGGCCGAACTTGCAGAACTGCATAAGAATTAGAGGTGGCGTCTTTAAAGCACCTAGCTCGGGGTGCCTGGGTGGCTCTGTTGGTTAAACGTTGGACTCCTAATCTCGGCTCAGGTCTTGATCTCAGGGTTGTAAGTTTGAGGCCCCGTGGTGGACTCCACACTGGGCATGGAGCCCACTTAAAAAATAAAATAAAATAAAATAAAGCACCTAACTGACCACTTGGTTCATAAATGGGAGCTTTTATCACCGGGACTCCTGCTTTTGAGGAACCAGAGACACCCATGCGGTATGACAGGAGCTGGCCCACGCACCACGCCGTCCTGGGCTTCCTGTCCCGCTCCATTGACCCTCTGTGGGACCCTGGGCAGCTGCCTTCACCGCCTCGAACCTTTGTTTCCTCATCCGAGAAAGGGGGAAAAAATAAAGCCTACTTCTCAGAGATCTTGTGAAGACCAAGGTCTCAACAAATGTTTCTGGAGCCTACCAAGATGAGAGGATACATAAATCAACACAACAATAAAAATTCCCTGACCTGATGGGGCTCCCATGTATCAGGGAGACAGACAATAAATCAAGGCTATAATAAATAAATCGTAGAGTATTTTATAAGCTGACAGGTGCTGTGGAAAAGAGGAAAAGCAGATAGAGGCACTTAGGGTATGGAATGTGCAGGTGGAAATATTATGGGGGTCAGGGGAGCTCTGGGGGTCCCACTGGGAAGGGGATGTTCGAGCCCAGGTTTAAAGTAGAAAAGAGAGGGAGTCAAGAGGATTTCGGGAGGGGGGACATGGGGTCCAGGCAGAACAGAAAATCCTAAGACTGATGATTTGGTTTTCCTCGTGGCTTTCCCAGACCTGACTAAAGACCTGCCCTGGGCTGGACCCTGTGTAGCAAAGAGACAGATTATAGCAGCTAATAGCTTTCTTTTCCTTTCCTTCTTTCTCTTCCTCTTCCTCTTCCTCCTCCCCTCCTCCTCCTCCCCTTTTTTCTTCTTCTTCTTTCTTCTTCTCTGTGGTGGGCAACTGTGTTTTTTTTTTCAAGACAGCTTTATTGAGATATGATTCCCATGCCATACATACAATTTACCCATTTCCAGTGTACAATTTGAGGTTTTGGGGTATTCACAGAATTGTGCAACCCTCTACCACAGCCAATTTGAGAAGATTTCATCACCTCTAGAAGAAATTCCATGATCTTGAGCCAACACCTCCTCACCTCCCACCCCTTCCCCAGCCCCTGGCAACCGCTAACCGTCTTTCCGTCTGTAGTCTGTAGAGAGTTCTCTGTTGGGGACTTTAATATGAATGGAAACCCACAGTAGGTGACCTTTTGCGACTGGCGTCATCACCGAGCATAATATTCACAAGGTTTGTCCAGGCTGTAGCAAGAATCAGTGCTTTATTCCTTTTTTAGGGCTGAATGATACTCTATTTTCTTTGTCCATTTGTCCATCGAGTGACATCTGTTTGTAGTCTGAGACTCATGAATAATGCTATCACGAACGTCCATCTGCAAAACTTTGTATGGAAAAAAATTTTATTTCTCTTGGGCAGACACCCAGGGGTGGAATTGCTGGGTCATATGGTAACTCTGTTTAATTGTTGGAGGAGCCTCCAGACCGGTTCCCCCAAGGGGCTGCACCGTCTTCCATTCCCATCAGCCGTGGATGCGCGTTTCGATTTCTCCACATCCCGCCGACACCTGTTATTATGTGACTTTTGGATTCCAGCCGTCCCAGGGGGTGTGAGGTGGTAGCCCACTGTGGTTTGAGCTTGCAGGATTTCAGGGCTTGCTGAGGGAGGTCACCGTCAACACCTTGGCGTGCGTTCATTCAGCCGGTGGTCCCAACAGCCCTCCGCAGGTAGGTGCGACGGTCGTCCTCATTTACAGATCAGCACACTGAGGCACTGAGATGTCCATGGGTGGCCGAGCTGTGATGCAGACCCAGGCGGTCCAGATTCTGAGCCCATGATGTTGGCGGTGCTTAAAAACCTGACCACGTGGGAGACATGCCCCTGAACTTCATAGAAGCCCCACTGGGCATGTGCAGAAAGACAGCAACGGCTCTGGGGGGGGGGGGGACAGATGGACTGGGCCTGGGAGAGTGAGTAGGCATGTGTCCAGTGGTCGGGGATGGAAGGACATTGCAGGGGTGGAAGGGCAGGCAGAGGCTGGGAAGAGCAGAGGTCTGCCTGGCTCAGGTAATCCTGGCGGAGATGGCCCGTGCTGACTACCTCCTCCGCCAAAGCCCTCCACTCTTTGTTTTCCGCTTCAGCACGGTAGTTTTAGATCAAATGTTTCAGTTCTGAATAGAAGCCAGTATGTGCTGCGAATTATACCCTCCAGGGTCCACTTGATTAAAAACAAGTGAGCGCGTTATTTGAACACCTCCTGGCCGATGGAAGAAGACTCGCGCATGCGTATAGCCTACGCAGACGCCTCCCACCCCGCGCGCTCCCAGGAGCGAGTGTGGGCATGGAGGAGAGGACTCACCAACTTGAGGGCCAGCCCTGGCCTTGCCAGGCCTCTGCCCAAGTGAGCGCCCCGCTCAGGTGTGTTTCACGGTAACTCTGACTGCTCTGCTTTGACCCCAGGTGGCCCTTTGGGCACTCACTCACTCCTCCCCTGCAGGACAAGGTGAGAGGTATTTGGAGGGACTAAGCCCCCCAGTGGGTTCTGTCCAGTCTGGTCTCCCGAGACTCAGCTGGTGGTGGCTACTGATGGGACCACACGGGGCAGAGGCAGGGTCCCGCCACTGAGCTGGTGGGTTCCCACCTCTTACTTTCATCCCGTCCCCTCGGCAACTCTGTGCCCATTTTACAGCTGAGGAAACCAAGGCTAGCAGAGGCGCCAGCCCACCAGCGGCTCGAGGGTACAGAGCCAGGGGCAGGTGGCAGCCCGGGCACGTGAACCCACATGAGAGGTTTTGGTTGGGGGGGAGGAGGGTTGTAAGCCTTCACCTTTTTGGCCAAGGGGGTGGATTCCTTGCTTCCATGGACTCATCAGTTCTCCTGAGAAATCTGAAACAGTTGTATCTTGCCCCTTTCCATCCCATCTCCCCCACAGCACCCCCCAGCCCATCCCCCCCGTATGTTACCCCCCATAGAGGTGCTCTGGGTTTGGGTCCCACTTTTCCCCTTCGGCATCGTTTGCCCTTCCTCCTTCATTTCCTCTTGGCCGTCGATTTCTGTTTCATAAGGCCAGGGCTAACTCCGGCACCAGAATCAGCCACTAAGCCCTTTGCCTAAAAGCTTTAATGAGAAACAGAAAACGAGGAAGTGACTCTCCTGCCGTGTCTAAATCATGCCAGGGCTCCCAGCCAAGCCAGGTCTGCATTCGGAGCAAGGAATGTGGAGCCGAAATTCCCGGTGAGCAGCACTTTTTCCAGTGCCTCCCAACACCCACCCTGCCCCTNCCCCCCCCGTCCTCAGAGGGGTAGCCTCCGCCCACCCCAGCCCCTACCTTCCCAGAGAGGAACAGAAACCCACAGCAGCAGTGTGTAAAATCGCCTGACTTCTAACTCTGGGCAACGAATTCCCATGTTTTAACAACACTCACAGGCCAGACAAAACATGTCTGTGGGTCACCTCCGGCCCACGGCAATCATTGTGCAACCTCTAATCTAAAAATTATACTGGATTTCCTAGTATCGAGTTGGCCAGGTTTGATTTTTTTTTCCCTAAAATCCCTCTTAACCAACCTCTCGGACCTGGACTCTGGTTGGTAATAGCTATAAAATTAAGGCTTGGAAATATTTTCATGCTCAGGTTCAAGGTTGGATGCGATGGAACCCCCCTCTGCAGTAGGGTGGGGTGGGGGCTGGCTTTGTGTACAGGGGACTCGTCAGTAGAGGCTCGGATGGAGGCCAGGAGGTGGGGGCTCGGAGATGAGAAGAGGGCAAGCCCATTTCCAAGTGGGTAGGAAACCTGCCATGCAGAAGGGACTGTGGACTTGGGGCGCCGGTCTCAGGGCACACGGGATGGGAAAGCTGGGATCCAGGGCAAGGTGGTGCTGGGGCCTGTCAGCCCAGGGGGTTGGTGACCGCACCCCAGAAGGAGGCTTGGACCCCCGATTCCTGGCTGCCCAGTGTCAGCCTGTCCAGCCTAAGGTCAACTAGTTCAGCCAAGGGGAGCCGGGACTTTGAGCCCCAGCTGAGCCCCTGGAGACCCATTTGACCCATCCCCTGCAGTCAGAAAAACAAGGCCCACAGCTGGCCCCTCTTTCCGCTGCCCTCCCTGCTCCAGCTTCCCTGCAGATAAAGCTATTAGAGTACATTGGATCCCTTGTGGGAACGTGAGCCTACGCTTTCGCCTCTCCTGCCGGGCAAACCAGGCGTGCGGGCGCCCATCCTGGTTTGGGGCTGCCGCCTGGTGATGCTGCTTAAACCCACTTAGGATGAGGAAGTACAGATACTTGGACGTGAGGGTCAGGTTCTGACTTCTCTGTAAATCTGCACAGAACCTTTCCTCCGACGCTGCAAACGGGAGGAGAAGAAAAGCGCGCTTCGGGTCTGTGGGTCAGCGGCTTGGTTCCGCGCATGCGCTCCTGAGGCCAGTCTTTTTTTTTTAAAGATTTTATTTATTTATTCGACAGAGATAGAGACAGCCAGCGAGAGAGAGAGAGAGAGAGAGAGAGAGAGAGAGAGAGAGAGAGAGAGAGAGAACACAAGCAAGGGGAGTGGGAGAGGAAGAAGCAGGCTCCCAGTGGAAGAACCTGACGTGGGTCTCTATCCCAGAACGCTGGGATCACGCCCGGAGCCCAAGGCAGATGCTTAACTACTGCGCCACCCAGGCGCCCCCTAAGGCCAGTCTTCTTAGCAGGTGGTTCCGTGGTTCCTGTGGCTCCGGCCACCCGGTCATTTAGGATCCTGCTGCGGGGACACTTGGCGTCAATTTGGTTCTGGGCTGTGCTTTTCCTGAGGTGCTGGGTGGTTTTTGGTCCTCTGTATGCTATGAATGGCTTCCATGGTTGACTTGACTCTGTGCATTTGGGACGTACATCTAGAAAGGGCATAGAACCTCGAGTCTTACGTCCTGGACCCTTCTCTTGCCCCCTGATGTGGTCATTTCTTTTTGGCTCCTGTTTTCATCCTGCCCTGTCGACCACAATGTATTTTTGTAATGTGTCTGAAAGCTTTTCTAAAAGGACAGTAGAAAAGAAATCAAGATGAACTTTCTCTTCTGATATGCAATGGGGGCGGCCCTCCCAGTTTCCAGAAGGGCATCACCCTAACCCAAGGCACTTCCTCCCTGGTGTCCAGTTGCCTGAGAAGCGGAACTGGGGATCAGGGTGTCCGCACAAGGGTGGGAGGGTGGTGTAGGGGGATGATTCCTCTCTCCAGGGGTCAGAGTGCTAAAGGACCCCGACCTGCCGTTCACTTGCCCCTGGACAGGACTCCCCTGCCAAGCCAGTTTCTCTGAGCCCTGCCTGGATGTGTTCATGTGACTGATGTTGTCCCCTTCCAGCCTCTGCTAAGGGAATTCAGCCAACCCCCCAAGGGGCAAAGGGTGCCTAACAAACACAGCCCACCATCCTCACTGATGGCTTTGTTGGGAAGGTGGATGGGGGGGGGGTCTTTTAAACGTTGAAGGGTCATACACCCGTGAGCAGTTCTTCATTTCTCTCTCTTCCCCGCACCCGCGGACTATCTGCGTTCCTGCTCTGTCGCTCCCGTGTTGTACCGCTCAGGGTTTGCTGCAATGAGGAGCAGCTCTGTGAGCTGGGGATGTGTTTGTCTGCCAGCAGGAGTCGGTTAGCAGGCAAGGCCACATCAGGGGAAAAGCATCCTTATGGTCTTACAGCCTAGGAACAATAAAGAGTGCTTAGTGTCCAAATAAACAGCCCTACTTGGCTTGGAGTGATGCCAAATGTACCAGGTCTTTTCTGGAGGAAAATCACCGGGAAGATCACCATGGTCCTCCCTTGGAAAAATGTGTCTTCTGGCAGCCCTGCAAGACCCTGCTGCTTCCCTGCACAAATCTATAGTAGATCCTCTGTGCTCAATCCACAGGGTTCGCCCTCTTTAACCTGCTGTCCTGGCCGTGTGGACCTTATTCCCATGCTTTTCACACATGGAAAATTCTAGAAAAAAAACCAAGTTGATCCAGGCTTACTTGGCTTCCATCTCTCATCTGAGACTGTGCCTAAGTTCTTCTTACCCTCAAAGCTCTGCTCAAATACAGCCTCCTTGATAAAACCTTTCCTGATCCCCCATATGCAGAAAGTATGCACCTGACCAGTGAATTTCCACAGCACATTGTGGCACTTCCCTTAGAACAGTCCACCTGGTCTGACCATGAGCTCCTCGGGGACAGTGCCTGCTCTCCCTGGAGGGCTCAGCTGGGTCGTGACCCTGGAGGGTGGCAGAGGTACCCCCAGAAAGCCTGGGCTAGTAAGCATCTCTGTACCTACCTGCTGGTACCCCAAGACAGGCTCTGCATTCAGGAGCAAGAAATCCCTCAAAGTGGGAAGAGGACGCATTCGGCGGGTGCTCTACAAAGAAAAGACACGGCCTTAGGATGGTAACCTCCATTTATTTGGCCACAGAATAGGATGAGTCCCTAGGAGCATGCCTGACCTTGGATTTGAACCCCAGCCTCCCTAATACTTCAGGGCTCCCAGCTTATCCCACTGGGATCTGATATCCACCTCTGGGCCTCCTCCGTTCAACATTGTGGCAAGGCCAGCTGCCCCAGCCCACGGGGAGCACACCGAGTCTACAGGGGGCTCCAAACTCTGTATAAACGTGCAGAATACTTGATTTCAGAGTATAGCCTGCATCAGAAAAAAGGGCACCATTCCACCTTGTACGTGAACTTGCTGGTAAGCCAGCTGGTGCTCCCTTCCTGCTCCAGAGGAGAAATGGGGCACAAGGAGAGGTGACCTGCTTACGGCTAATACCCCTGTCAAACGTGGAGCTCCTGTCAGCTTAACTACGGAAAATGCAGTTCACGGTGGCAGCCGACATCTGGACATCATCAGACAACTTGGAGCGAATGCCATCGGGTGTTTCCAGGCAGATCAAGATTGTGCTGATTTATAGCCCAGCGATATCATCACATAATGATTTGGCCATCGGAAAAATTTTGACCTGACCACAACTGAGTTTTGTCTGATAGCAAATGGACTGCTTCACATGCAGACCAAAGCCCATTCAGAGCAGAGTCCGAGACGCATACCGTGCGAGACTCAGTTTCAACAAACACCAAGTGCCCAACCCCATTCCGGGCCTGGACAGAATGCCAGCAAAGCTGCGTAAAAACAGCCCTGGCCGGTGTGGCCAGGAAGTCTTGCACCCTGACTCCTCCCCCAAAATGGGTCACTTAAGCAGGGAGGATCCCACTCCCTGCGAGACTCAGAGAAGTCTTTATGGACAGAGTGGCATCTGCCCTGGTCCTACCTGGTAGCTCTGATGCTGACAAGCTCAGAACAGGGAAGGAAGGGGCTTCTAGGGAGGCTGGAGGAGCTCCGTGTGGCTACATCGTGTGGGTCCTGAACAGGGCGCTGTTTGGGTTTTAGAGGAAGCTACAAGTGGGTTGGGGGTCAGACAGAGAGACACAGGAACTAGTCACAGTGATGGGTGATTGAAGAGGGATGGAGGAAAGCAGCCCCTCAGGGGCAGGGTGGGAAATGGCCTGGAAGGGTCAGATGGGGTGCCAGTCGAGAGGAGGCTGTAAAGGGAAGTGTGCGAGAACAAAATGGGTGCATGGGGGCTGGCTTGGAAGATGGCAAGGAGGGGGAGAAGAGATTTGGGATGATGGACCCCAGCAGCCAGGCAGGGCTGAACGCACAGGGGCTCAGAGTAGAAGTGACAAGTGCCCTGGAGGACAGAGGAGGCGATGCCCACCACAGGGTACAGAGGGAACCTCCTCTATGTCTGCCTCCAAAGCCCTTGCTGCCCTTCCTGCCTCGCTCGACCCAGCCAGAGAGGACCCAGGCTCTACCCTCGACGAGCCCCAGTGTGGTAGGGAGACAGTCATGGAAGAAGCAGACCCCAGAGGTGCCTGGCCTGCTGGGCCCCCGTGCGGGGTCAGGAGGGGATTCTCTGTCAGGGGGAAGGTGAGAACAGAGCCATCTTGGGGAAGCGGCTTTCCAGGGGGAGAACAGGAAACGCAAGGGTCTCCCCCAAAGCTCAAAGAGGACATACAGCCGTTGAGGAGGCCAAAGCGTCCCTGCACACCGGGGCGGACGCCAAGCGGTCAGTGGGCAGAACCCAGCAGTGCGATAGAGACGGGGAGGCAGGGAGGTAGGCCCGGGCCACACCCTGACACCTGCCAAGAGGCTCGTACTTGGTCCCGATGCATCAAGGGGACACAGGGGGCTACGGGCTGAGGGAGGGAAGCACCTGGTCCGATCCAGCATGTGTGAGCGTGGCAGGGAGGAGGAGGAGGAGGGGGCCAGTGGGGAAGCTGAGCCAGAGATTGTGGAGCCTGGGGCTTTCACGAAAGGCCTCCGTGGCCCCAGGGTGCCCCCACCCTGCACATCAAAGGACAGTCTCACTCTCCCACACTGTCTGCCCCAACAGGGTTTTCTGCGAGCAGCTGGATCACAGCTATTTATCTAATGTTCTTGGACGGAGTCCCAAGAAAACAATTTTGCTTATTTGGAAAGAAAATAACACAAAGCAACATTGCAGAGCCCACCCCCAAAGAGGAATTGTAAAGAGATTGTTATGGTCCCTGCGGTTTATGGCTTCATTGATTTATCTGTTTGGGCATCTGTTTATTGGCTGGGCTGGATGGTTCCTGTTGCTCAATAAACCCAGGCTGTCTTTATGAGGGTTGTGGAAGGAAGCAGCCCCCAGCCCGGGCTTCCAAGCCTGCAGTCAGCATGATGGTTTGGGAATACAGGGCCGGGCATGCAGGAGCCCGGGTCCCGGGCAGCTCCGTGAGCTCATGCTGGAATCCTAGCTGTTGGTGCCCCGCGCAGAGTGAGGGGGCTCCCAGGAGAGCTCATCAGCAGTCATAGGGCCTGGGGTGCTTTTTAGAGATCCAGGGGCCTGAGGGCCACCCCAAACTCCATAGCTCAGCCTCTGGGGTGGGGACAGGAAGAGCTGCCCCAGTGATTCTGCTCATCAAAGGTGTAACTGCTGGATCACATGATTCCCAAGGGCCTTCCTCCCCCTCCTCCGCCCATTCTAGAAGTGTAATCTAGGTGGGGCACCTGGGTGGCACGGCGGCGGTTAAGCATCTGTCTTCGGCTCAGGGCGTGATCCCGGCATTATGCGATCGAGCCCCACATCAGGCTCCTCTGCTATGAGCCTGCTTCTTCCTCTCCCACTCCCCCTTCTTGTGTTCCCTCTCTCGCTGGCTGTCTCTGTCTCTGTCGAATAAATAAATAAATAAATACTTTTTTTAAAAAAAGTGTAATCTAGGGTCCTTTGGCATTAGAGATGGGAGGGCAGGACCATGCAGACGGAGCCTGTGGGGGATGGCCATGACCCCCAGCCCTACCATGTGACCAGGCCCCTGCATTTCAGGGGCAAGATTGTGCCCTCTCCACCCTCGTGGGCCCACCCCATCCATAGCTCGCTGTCCCGGGGACCTGCAGCTGCCATCCCACAAACCAAAAGATTCCTATCTAGGAAATTAGAAAAGCAAATGTCAGGGTGTTTGAAGGCAACCAAGAGCCTCTCTCAAGGGGCGGGGGTGGGCAGGCCCACATTTGGAACACACTGCTCGGACTCAGAAAGGGTGTGTGTGTGTGTAGATGGAAGGGACAGGAGCTGGGACATGACCCAGAAAACAGGCCCAGGGATGGCAGAAATGTGCAGAAGAGCACACTTGGCTTCTAAAAGCCTCTTTGGCACAAGGAGAAGAACAAAGAGCCAGACATGTGGCTAGGGACCCCAGAGGTAGGATTAGCAGGCAGCGGTGGGGACAGAGGATGGGGAACAGAATATGCTAGGGGCCTCGGCATGAGCATCTGATGGACAGCACTGCAGAGGGACATGGAAAAAAGGGTGTGGGGGGAGGTTGTAAGAGGAAGAGTCCCTGTCACAGAGCAGGTGTGGAAAAAAAGCATGGGAGGAATCCCACCATGTGAATTGAGTCTTCAGAGCCACATGAGTTGGGCCCAGAGCGTGGAAAGAACTTGCTCATGTGACCGTAGAAATAGGGCTGTGTCTCTGAGGAAGAACAGAGGAGGGGATGGATCATCAGACCTGACCCCTTTTTCAGAAGATTCTAGAAACTCCATGTGGGTGAGCCGGACAGGAACGAGGGGCCACTGTCTAAAGCAGATGAGGAAGCAAAGTGCCTGTGAACTCTGTGACCAGCTAACAGCATCAGGGCCCCCCGGGTGCCAGCCCCCCACCAAGCAGCTCTCCTGCGGGACTGGGTCAAAGCATGTCGAATCCTGATGCATTTGGACTTCAGACAGGTGGACGAAATGTCCAGGTGTTTTGTCTGAGAAGGAGACATTTGGACCAGAATCGGGCTGGGAGTGTGGCTGGTTGGTTAAAGTCACAGCCAGTCAGAACAGATGATTGGCCTCAAGTAGGACTCAGTAAAGAAAGAATGAATGAATGAATGAATGAGCCACTATCCGCCAAGAGGTAGCTTTCTTCTCTGGGACTGTGGGTTCTGTACTTAGGTCTACCCTGTTCATTGTTTCTAACAACTTCAAGACATGAAGTGTGTCCAGTGATCCCATTTGCAGAGGATGATAATAACTGTGTCAGAGGACAGAATTAAAATGTAACAAAACTGTGATGAACTGTAACTGTAGGTAGTGGACCAATGCTACCTCCAGGCTAGACCCCATCCTAGAGGCTCCTATCCTTCCCTTCCTTGGGTCCTTGGCCAAGCTATGATTCAAACCCTCACCCGTCTGGCTCCAAACTCAGGCCCCCTCCCTTCCCTGGGGCTCTGGGTAGAAATGAGACTGGTGTCTCTACCTAACAGCCCCCAGGCAGGGACAGGAGGAGTAACCCTGAACACCTGTCCTGAGCCAGCTGGCTGTGAGTCGGAGAAGGGGGCACCTAATGTGCTTCCCACCTCGTATCCCTGCAACACCTGCATTATGTCACCTAGAAGGAGCCGGACTCGGGAAGCATCCTTGCTGCTGGTCATAAGGACCCCACATCCCCAGGAGAGGAAGAGGGACGCCTTTGTGTAAAAATCAAAACTCTTTTATCTCCCACTCTGTATGTCCTAGGCAGGGCCCGTAGCTCCGGGTGTTATTTCAGCTTGTGGTTTGCCGAGAGAGATCCAGAGTGAGGTGGTGGGAAGACCCCTGGAGGGAAGGCGGGAGTCAGGATGAGGAGGCCGCCTGGCCAACCAGTGGAGGGACCCACACCAAGTAGCTGATCTTGCTGGACCTCACTTTTCCCAACCATAGAAGGGGAGGGTAGAGCTAATGCACACGAGTGAAGGCACTTCTGTGAAAGCACCTGTCGGGGGGGGGCTGGGGCTCCCCCAGGGGACGAGCGTCCAGCCTGGAGGGGGTGACTCCAGGAGTAGAGTGGGGAGCAGTCAGGGTTGGAGATGCAGGGGGAAATGGGAAGGCTCGAAGTGGAGTTTCTGGGGAGGCTGCAGGAGGAAAGGCTCAGAAGTGGGGACACGAGTCATGCAGGGAGGAAACATGCACACACGGGATGTGGGATGAAGGAGAACCCAAGAGCATCCGTTCACGCGTTCCTCAGGGCCCGTACACCCCCATTTCCACCAGGGCAGCGTCTCAGAGCAAGGACACAAGAGCACTAATTCAATATCAAAGGACAGGAACTCCACATAAAAAAAGCCCGTGTTCAAGTCTCTTTCAGTCCTCCCAGCTGGTCCAAGAGATGGGTCTCAGTTTGATCCTACGGTGTTTTTGACGCTTCTCTAATATGAGATCATCTCCCTTTTTGCAAACGGTTCAGACCTTGGGCTCAATGCTTTCAGGCAAGAGTTTTGGCTGGAACTTTCTTTGTTGGATGATGTAGCTTTCACTGTGTATTATCTTAACAATAACCATCTTACGGCACGGGAGGCCGGTTTTCCTTTTGTGATAGTGGTTGCAATGGAAGTTTCATTTCCAAACATATTTATTTCGGTAAGAAAAGCTAGTTTAGAGGTGCCTGGGTGGCTCAGTCAGTGAAGCGTCTGCCTTCAGCTCAGGTCATGATCTCAGGGTCCTGGGATGGAGTCCCATGTCCAACTCCCCACTCAGCGGGGAGTCTGCTTCTCCCTCTCCTCCCTGCTCATGCTCTCACTCTCTCTCTCTTTCTATCTCTCTCTCTCAAATAAATAAAATTTTTAAAAAAACACACATACACAAAGAAAAGCTAGTTTAAAGGAAGAAAGGTTTACAAAAATAGTGCAGATGGTGCAAGAATGTTGAAAGATCCCAAAACAGACTCTCAGAGCAGCTCTGGGCAGCCTTTGCTTGGAGATGACAGAGATGGGACCAAAGTGTGTCCTTGAGAGGTTCGGTCCAGTCCTGTTTGCTGACTCTGAAGCCGGGTGTCAATAGTCCTTCCTATCGTTCTTCACTATCCTTGATGACCTTAGAAAGACCACAGACCTCGTTCTTGTTCAAGCCTCCATCACATTTGCTCTATTGGCCAATTTCCAGTCCAAGGACCGAGAGTATCTACAGCTCTCCGAGCTTACTGCTTCCCTAAGGGATTTCATTGCGGACACAGTATGTGGTGACACCCGCCCTGAGTATGACATGGACACCACATCCTGCACACCTCTGTGGGCTGGGTATTATGTGTGAGTTTCTAACCTGTTTCTCATTCAGTTGTCTCCTTGGCCCAATGAGGTGGGTATGATCAGGCCCACTTTTAGGGCGGGAAAAACGGAGGCTCAGAGAGGAGTTTGCCTCAAGTCCCCCAGCTAGTGCCCTGTGAGGGATTCGGAGCTGGATCTGCATGCCGCCCATTCCCACGCTCTGTGCTGGGCGCTGCTTGGCCTCTGCCCGAGCGGAAGATCAGCTGCCACGTAGGACCTCACCTCCCTCGCCTGAGGCCCCGCCAGGCTCCCGGGGGGCATGTGGTTCACCTGGGCGGGGAGAACCTGGGTGTCTGCATCACCCCGCCACAGCTGCCGCCACTTGAAATGGACCTGTCCCCACTGGGGAGAGATTTTACAGATCCGATAAAGAAATTTATGTTTCCTTGAAAATAATCTAGCAGTTTCTATTCTTGTGCCACGTTCCGTGAAATTCACTGTGATTGCATTTTCCCAACNGGTAGTTTATGGGGACCACAGAAGGGAATTGGAGCTGTCACCAAAGCCCTGTGATTTTGGGGGCTCTGAGGCGCTGCGTGTCTCCCACGAGGTTCTGGCCTCAAGCTTTCCTGCTTCCAGAACTCACCCTTAACCCCACCCCTGCTCCCCAACATCGCTCTTACCCCCCCTCCCTCCACCTCCCCTGCTCCCTTCTCCCTCCACTCCTGGGAGCCCTCATAGCCCTGCTCTGTCCTCTATGCAGAAACCAGCCCGGGCCACTGGGGGTAACTGAAGCTCACAGGCTTGCCCAAGGCCACACCAATCCATGACCGCAGTGCTGGAAGCAAAGCCAGGTGTGACCCCCTATAAAACTCAAGCCCTTTCCACTCTGCACGTGGCTGTTGCCTCTGTGCTTTCTCTCCCCATAGATCCCCCCTGACTCTTCCAGAACACATCAGAAGTCTTCCGTTTGACACGCTGACGCCGACATCTGTCCCACAACAAAAGGCACTCAGTTGTAACCCTCGTCACGTGAAGATCATGGGATCAGGGCTCATTTAAACCCTTTGGTTTAAGTTTTTTTTGTCATCGGAATTTTTTAAAGGAACGGGCATCTTAAAAATCTATCGTGTGGGTAAATATTTTATATGTGTGTGGGTTGCTAAAACAGATATTTGACATGCGTATATCATGTTTAAACATGCCCACGTAGTCACATATTTTAAATCTGACATGACCTTAGGCAAGATAAAAACTGAGCATTTCAGCGGACGGGTACATTCCTTTATATTTGGAGCCAACATTTTGAAATCGAGGGGGACTCTCATCTTTAGCCCGGCTCTAGCCTAGCAGTCAGGGGCTGGCATCTGCCTGCCTCTCTTGCGGTATCATCAGACCAAATTCCAAACTATGTTTTCTTTTAAAGAACTCACTAAAGAGTTTCCCCAGTGGATGGTTCAAGCCTCAAAGGCGTGTGATTCCTCAGTGCATCGCTCTCAGCAAGCCCCCGCATCTCTGCCCCGCCTGACCCTGCCTAACCTGTCCCTGCTCCCAGAGACGCGGCTGCGCCCGCCCCAGCCCTGCAGCCTTGCTGGTCAGCTCCTGCGGGCACAGCCCTCTCCCCTGCACCAAGCTCAGAGGTGGTCGGTCTTTCAGAAGAGCACAGAAAAGGCCTTCTCCTGTGGGCCAGGCTGGACCAGGACGCCTGTGAGAAGGGAGGGTCGCATCTGAGGGGACACATCATCTGGACTTCAAGGAGATCTCTGGGCAGGCGGGGCCTAAAGGTCACTTCCTGCACAGGTCGGGGTCACCAGGGAGGGAACTCAGTGCTTAATGCAATTAGGGACGGAAAGAGCCAAGGGGGGCAGGGGGGAGGGGCAGCATCCCGTAAAGACTTCTTTCATTGTTCTTTTCTTCTGTGGAATTCAGACAATACTTTAAGTCGATTCAAAGTCCTCTGTTGAAAAACCCAACCTGGTTTTTGCTGTTGACATTTTACTAGTGTCTATGACATTTTACATAGTGGCTCTATGTTAGTCCTTTTTTATACGTAATGTCTCAGCTTATCTGGAGAAGGGGGCACGACTATCTTGGTTTGGGAAAAGGCTCAGAGAGATGAATTGGACAGATCACTGGGGCCTTAGTGGGGACCAGAGCCTGAGGCCAAAAGTCCCAGCTCTTTCTCTTGCTCCTTAGACCATCTGCACGCCAGGCCCCGTGTTGAATCGATTGATGGCTCACAGTCTGTTACAGTCTCCTGGAGCAGGGGGTCTGGGGGTAGGGCAGGGAGACACAATCTCTTTTTAAAAAAAATTTTTTTTAGACAAAAAGAGAAATTGATTTTGTCTGACTTTGCGCTTACGTAGTCAGCTATGAGTATGCTAAGGATTTGAGATGCTAAATAGAAGTTCTGGTCACCAGGGTCAGCTTCTTATGAATTTTTAATGCTTTAGTATCTCAAACAGCACCTGCAGGTGACGCACCACAGTGTAGAGAGCTCTGAGCGGGAAGAAGCAGCAGTGACTCAGCCATGCGGCTCTGCCGCTGGTGTGTGCTGTGAGCTCAGCCATGTCGTCCTTTGCCTAGGGCCGAGGTTCTCGACTAGAAAACGAAGGGGGTGAATAGTCCAAGTGTCCCATGACACAGAATGGGATTCCTTATCGGGTGGTGAGTTCCCCAGCATGAGAAGTAAGTGAACACAGGCTTAAAGGCCATTATGGAAAAGAGGCTGAATTGAACCGCATTAAACTGGCTTCGTGAATGGGACAATATGTGAATCACCATTATATCTCTGGCATAGGGTCCACTGCTTGACAACAGGGTAGATGCTAGAAAAAGGTTGGATGGATGGATGGATGGGTGGATAGATGGGTGGATGGATGGGTGGATGAGTGGGTGGGTGGATGGGTGGATGGATGGGTGGATGGGTGCTTGGGTGGGTGGGTGGAGGCATGGATGGATAGTTGGGTGGGTAGATGGATGGGCACATTTCCATGCTTGGGGGGAGGTTGAACTGGATGACCAAGAATGTCCCCCCACCTGAGATCCCTTTCTTGCCACTCTCCCAGAAATCCTAACTCACACAGCTTCTCCCTAATACTTTGCCCATGAAGTGGAACTTTGACTGGAAACATTGGGCTCTGTATGGATGTTCACAAGGCCTGTGGTGAGGGCTTGGAGGTAAACTTCCTGAAGATTGAACAAGCAACGGGTGCCAGTTGTCAGGCACGTGATCAGTGCTAGGGAGTGTCAGCTGCCCCTGCTCCTTACAGGAGGTGGAGGCAACGGGAGATGAGGGGGACGTTGGACAGGGGAGGAAGGGAGGGGTGATAGCACTGGGTCCCAGAAGCTCGGACAGGAGGCATTTCTAATCCTACCAGGCTCCAGAGGGCTGCACTTGAAGCAGCAGGGTGCATGCCTGTTCCCAGGCTGCTCTCTGCACCGTTCATTTCTGCAGACTAGAGGGCAGCTGTGTTGAAATGAGCACTTGGGCTCAGAGTCTGTAGGCTTGGGTCATGCTCAGGGTCAGCACTGATGTGTCAATGTGCTTAAGTTTAGCCTCTCTGAGCTCCCACTGGTCTGTCTGCACCCTGTCCTCACCAGCCTTGTTGCAGGGTCCCTGGGGACCACACGCTGCCTGGGACAGCCAGCAAAGCTCCGTCTTCCATGCTGCTAGAAAAGGCCGTCATCATTTTGAACCTTAGATGAGCACACTTTTCCCTCTGTCCCTTCTATCATGACAGCCAGGCTTTGGGGCTCAGGCCGTGGGACCCCCACAGCCCCCTCTCCTTCCCTGTTCCAGGAGGACTCTTTTCCTGTGTCCATACTGTAACTCACAAACAGATGCCCCTCTTTCAGACAATTTACGGTATGCTTTATACACTGGTCCTTCTGCACCTGGCCTTTTTCTTTGGAATAAAGCTTCACTAAGATATGATTCCCATACCACGCACTCCACCCACTTAAATTGTACAAGTCGATGGCTTATAGTGTATTCACAGAGTTACAGAGCCGTCACCACAGCCGATGTTAGACCCGGTTCATCACCTCCCAAAAGAAGTCCCCTACCCACTAATCTACCCTATGTCTATAGGCTTGCCTATTCTGGACACTTCCTATAAATGGAAATCACACAATATGTGGTCTTTGGTGCCTGCTTCTCGCATGTAATGCCACGTTTTCAAACTCTGTCCATGTCATAGCACGCTCAGCACCTTGCCTTTTACACTTCGAGAGAAGTTGAAAATCATCCCATATTGGAACATACAGATCTGCGGCACTGTGGCCAGATATTTGTAATTCAAGACTCCAAAGGCATCAAAAGGCCTACAGGGAGGAGAATCCCTTCCATCCCTGGTCCTTTAGCAGCCAAGTTACCCTTCCCAGCCATCCCGCGGCCTTCCTTATAAAGGTGTTTGCAGCCCGTCCAAACATGTATAAATACAGTCTTTTCCTGCTCTTTTGTTAACTCGATGATAACGCACAGCACACACGATATTTTATCCCTTGTTTCTATTTCATAGACTATCTGAAATAGTTTTGTCTCTCAGATGGAGTTGTGAACCACTGCATTAAATGGCATGGTGGGTGTGTGTAGCTGAAGGATGAACCCCTACGAGTAGGATTTCTGGATCAAAGCATATGTGATGTGAGAGTACCTATTCCTTTTCTACTCCCCTCAGCCTTGCGGGAGAGAACATGCTTCCTGGGCCCTGGCTAAGCAACATGGTACCACAGTTGACCCTTCAACATGGGGGTTAAGGGTGCCCAAGAAATCCACATATCACTTTGGGCTCCCTCAGAGCATAACTAGGGATAACCTCCTGTTGACCAGAAGCCTTACGGATCATGTACACAGTCAATTAACACAATAAAATACAATAAATTCTTAGAATCAAGTAAGCTAGAGAAAAGAAAATGTTATTGAGAAAATCATAAGGAAGAGAAAATACAGCAGTATGCTGCATTTAGTCCAAAAAAATCCTTGTGCAAGTGGACCCACATAGTTCAGAGCCGTGTGGGTCAAAGATCGACTGTAGCTCATTAGACACCATCCTAAGAGATAAGAAACAATATCCCAGGAGAGGTTTAATTTGCAGTTCTCTTTGATGAAGGTTGAGCATCTCCCCCCCCCCATACTTCAGAGAAGCTTCTATTTCCTTTTCCACGAATTGTCCAATCGGATCCTTGGTCTGTTCTCCTGCTGGTTTGTTTATATTTTTCTTACCGATTTGTAGGAATGCTTTAAGAAAATTGTCCTATGAGTTAGAAACATGTTCTCACCGTTTTCTTTTTCTTCACTAGATTTGGGTTTTCTTTTGTTTTTCTTTTGGGAAGGAAGGAAGGAAGGAAGGAAGGAAGGAAGGAAGGAAGGAAGGAAGGAAGGAAGGAAGGAAGGAAGGGAAAGAAAGGAAAGAGAAAGAAAGAAAGAAAGAAAAAGAAAGAAAGAAAGAAAGAAAACGAATGAGAGGGAGGGAGGAAAGAGGAAGGGAGGGAGGGAGGGAGAGAAAGAAGAAAGGAAGAAGAAAGAGAGGGAAGGAAGGAGGGAAGGAAGGAGAGCGAGGGAGGGAAGGAGGGAGAAAGAAAGAAAGGGAGAGAGAAAGAAGGAAGGAAGAAAGGAAGGAAGGAAAGGAGAAAGAAAGAATGAAAGGAAGGAGGAAGAAAGAAAGGAAGGGAGAGAGGAAGGAGGAAGAAAGAAAGGGAGGGAGAGAGAGAGAAGGAAGGAAGGAAAGGAAGGAAGGAGAAAGGGAGGGAAGGAGGGAGAGAGAGAGAGGAAGAAAGAAAGAAAGAAATGTGAATGTTGTCCCATTTATCCACCTATTTTATGGTTTGAGGTTTGGGTCGTATATAAAAGGGCCTACTCAGAGATTATAAAAGAAATTTATGGTTCCTCTTAGTACATTTATGGCTTCATTTTGCTTCATTCTTTTCAAAAGCTGCTCAGAATTTCATTGCAGGACTCTGTCATAATTTACCCCACCAGGCTCCAGTTACTGGCCATTTGCATTGTTTTGTCCTTTCCAAGAAACTTGCTTTTGTGTGCTCGTGGGGAAGTCTACCTGGGGACAAATCGTGGAAGCAGAATTGCTAGATCAAAGGACACGGCATTTTAGATTTTGAAACTAGGTCACCAAATTGCTTTTCTAAAGGGCTGTCGCGTGTTCCTCCTGTGATGGTGCACGGGAGCGCCCTGCCTCTCAGCCTTGCCAGCATTTCTTGTTTTTTTTCAAATGCAAAACATCTTCCTTTCTTTTCTTCTCAAAACATTCAGTGTAGGGAGGATGGACAAGCAGGCCCCTTGGAGCCTTTGGGGTGGAGAGCTCCCTGTCAACAGACTGGGCCGGTGATGGTGTTAATCTTGTCCTGACACCTGCTGGGTATCCGACCACAGCCTTCAGAGTGACAGCCTCGAACATCTGACTTGTCTTTGGAAGATTTTTATGTTGAGTTTGTCTATCAGTTCGCAGGGAACTGATGCCCCTTTTCCAGGCTGGGGTGCTTCACCTCTCCCTTTCTGGAGGAAAAGATGGAGAGGTTTGTCTTCGTGGTATGTGGGAAAGAGACGAGAGTTTGACAGAGCTGGGCTTCCTGGGGCGCCTGGGTGGCTCAGTCGGTTAAGTGCCTGCCTTTGGCTCAGGTCATGATCTCAGGTCTTGGGATAGAGCCCCACTTTGGGCTTCTGCTCAGGGGCGAGTCTGCTTCTCCCTCTCTCTGCCTCTTCCCCTACTTGTGCTCTCTCTCTCTCTCTCTCTCGCTCACTCCCCCTCTCAAATAAATAAAATCTTAAAAAAAAAAAAGAAAGAAAGATCTGGGCTTCTGTATCTTCCCTATTAATTAAAACCCTTCTTTTATTAAGAATTATTGCTCTCCATAAACATTTGAAGAGCGATCGTTCTAAACACCTGAGACCGTTGAAATTTTGCACCACCTCCCATCTCACACTGAAGAAATCTACTTTCTCACAGTTCCGGAGGCTGAAAGCCCGAGATCAGGGGGCCCTCAAGGTTGGCTCCTGGTGCGAGCTCTTTCCCGGCTTGCGGGCGACCATCATCCCGCTGGGTCTCCTTGTGATGGAAAGAGAGAGCTAGAGCCTCTCACCCTTCTTCCTCTTCTTCTAAGGACAACAGTCTTATTGGATTAGATTGGATTAGGGCCCCATGCTTATGACCTGATTATATCTTGATTACCTCTTAATTACCTTCATGACCAGGCCCCCTGGAGGTTGGGGCTTCGACACAGGAATTTGGGGGGGACGCAGTTCCATCCCTAACAGCCTGGGCCACAGAATGCACCCCGGGGGCCAAGCATCATGACATCATCGCTTCCCCCAACAGGGTCAAATCCACATTGTGACCCCAAGCCTGGTCCCCAACTTCTGCGGCTTCCCTCACTCCAGACACACTGTGCTCAGATTCACCCCAACCTGTATGCCCCCACTTCAGGGCCCCCCGTGTGTCCCTTGGCTAGCAGACCCTCACCCCAACCCCTAAAATTCTTCCTGACCGCCCCCCCCCACGCCAGGTCCAGCCTCCCGTTACCCACCTTTGCGGCACGGCCTGTACCACTGGGATGTCTTTCCAGGGAGTTCCCCAGGCTGAGCACCCCACACGGGCTGGCACAGAGGGGGCACTTGGGCCAGTCTTGCAGACACCACCCATGCTGTGCACACACGACGTTGCTCGTGCAAAGGTTTTGCTTCTGGGACGGCAGAAATGTGGCTCTTCCCTCTTCATCTCCACTGGCCGGCTACCTGCACCCTCCACCCTCCACCCATCTCCCACACTCGGTCACTCCTGATCTTGCTTGTTTCTCCTCCCCGCCTTGAGCTAGAGTCCGAATCCTCCCTGCCCCACCTCTGGAACCAGCCCCTAGAACCACTACGCAGCACGCGGCAGGTCACGGGGGCCCCGTGTGGCTGGGGTGCAGTCCTGTGCCCCGCCGTGGGGATGCACCGAGGAGCTCCAAAGCGCCTTTGGCCCTCTGAGGGTTGGCAGAATCTCCTGGCACTCCCGGAGACGGCCCCCGCTGGCCTCGTGCTTGTCTGGACCGGAGGATCGTGGCCTCGCAGTATGGTCGTGAGACAGCAGCCACTGTGCCACTTTGCACTGAAGGTTGTTAAAGAAGGGGGCTCAGCACCGCGGAGTCCATGGTCAGGGAAGAAGCCTGAGTGCTGGAGGGAAAGGGGCCTGACATGCACCGACCTAACAGGCTGGGAGGTAGGGAGGGGTGGCGAGAAGCCCACCTACTCCTCCCTCCATTCGTCCAGTCCTGTTTCCTGCCCACGCTGCCCTGGACCCAGTGCTGGGTGCTGGGCCCTGGGTTGGCCACTCCCTGCCTATATGCGGCTGCCCAGAACATCCCCCTGTAAGCATTTCTGTGTGCCAGGCACCGTGATGGGTGCTGGGACCCTGAGGGAGCTCTCACCAGCTGAACAAATCATAGAGAAATAGGCTGTGCTTCAGAGCTAGGTGGGGCCAGCAGCAAGGAGGAACAGCAGGGCAGGACCAGGAAGGCTTCCTGGAGGAGGTGACGTGGGCATTCGGCCCTGAGGCGGACCCCGCACCCAGGTGACGAGCAGGCTGGGGCCCAGGTGGGGGACGAAGAAGGCAAGATTGGGTCAGTCATTCATTGATGCAGTCAACAACCCCTTTGTCCTCTGGGGCTCACCTGCTACGGCAGAGAGAAGACAAACAAAAAGGGAAGCTTCCAGGTACATCAGATGCTGCTGGTGCTGGGGGAAAGGATAAGGCAGGAAGGGGAGAGGCGGTGGTGGGGCGGGGGGGTGCGGTGGCACTGCCCTCAGGGGAGGGCTGCTAGGGACCCCCTTTGCTGCTGCCAAAGCCACTGTGACTTTGATAAAGTGAGAAAGGAAGCCAGTCACAGCGCCTCCATCATCGCTGGGTTACCCGCCCGGCTGGGCCTCTGTCTCCCGCTGGCCTAGAGGGCGTGGGGCTTCCTCCCTCCCCCTCAGCCATGTCTTTCAGTCAGGCTTCCCCCCACCCAGCTGCCTGTCCCCCTCCGTGGTTTCTCCGCTCTCGACTCATCGACTCATCGTTGGTTTTTACCTTGGGAAAAAAAAAAAATCGAAGCATGGAAATCTCTTAA